>NC_054702.1:44691188-44731849 GCF_016097555.1 Gigantopelta aegis
TCTGCTCCAAAAAAATCCGTTTTCTTTGATGTGGCGAAGTCGATGCAGCGTCATTGTTAATATAGAGTTTGCAGTGACCATTACAAGTGAGATGCTTATGAAATTGCCCAAATAAATTTTTTAAGGGGCCATTCATTTAGTACAATACAAAAAAAGTTGTGATTTTCGACATCCTTTTTCCTATTGTACACATGCAAACACATCCACTCCCACACACAAGTCCATTCCCGTTTCTATGACGTAGGTAATAATAGGTATGAGCCTACACTGTACCCGCGTACACATATATATAAATAATTGATCCATATGTAAATTGCACATGTGAACCACAATCACTGGTGCTAATTATTTGTAGTGTCGCTGTTAAATTTGGGACCTAAAATAGGATTTTAATTCAAATATTATTTGATAAAAATAATTACCCTTTTATTACTGTCACTGAAGTTGACAAATTTATTGCCAATGCCACACACGCACTTAAGTACTGAAGGTGACAGTCGAATAAGCTCCACTATTTCCTGTCTTTTCATTAAGGGCGGAAATGACGTAAACTGATATATTTATGTAGCTGTCAGTCAGAACAGCATGCGTATGTAATGTGGAGGGGAGGGGAAGGGGTGTGACTGTGTTGAAAATATTGAGTTTGAAAACGTATCTCCACAGCTTTGTGCGTTGGATAATCAGTAGCTTGGGCGGACTCAACTTTTTCAGCCCAGAACTGGCCGTATTCAAACAGATCAATGTATCTTGCGTTCAGCACTAGCCGTGACTCGGTGTATCTCGGTGATGATGCAAACGGCCAGTTGGGGACTTGGTGATTTTCAGAACTACTGGGCATCATTAAACTTATTAACAGTTGGCTGGATTGGAACCTTTATTTGTTGTCATTTAAAATAATAAGTCAGTTGGCAGGATTCGAACGTATTACCCAACCTGCATAGCATTTTGACAATTCATTGCATTATGGTATAAGAAATGGGTTCCCATAACTTGTTTTCATGGAACCTAAAAACAGCTTCTAATGGGTTCCCATGATCTCAGAGCATGAACCCAAAAAGTGTTTCCCATGAAAGTTGAAATCCTATAGCTTGCAATATATACATGTATTTTACCATGGAGATCACCAAGAATCAGAAGGGTGGATAAAAAATTTGTTATCATATGGCCACATGTATACTAAGTTATACATCTACTTGGAATGTCAATGAATTGTCAAAATATGTCACATGTCATTTGATGAATATGCAATAAAATCGTGATATTAATTTGCGATTTGTATGTTTTTTGTGAATTATTTGTTCTCATGAAGATCTGTTTCTTTCTTTTTGTTACTTTTTTTTCCTGTTTCACTTTTTCCTGTTTCACTTTTTCCTGTTTCACTTTTCCTTCCCGATTTTGTTTCTTTTTTTCCTGGTTCCTTTTTTCTTGTTTACTTCTTTCCGTTTACCATAGGGGAAGGCTAGATGAAACTATGTAATGCTTTGGCAATCGTAGGCAACCAAATGGTCACAAGCTGCTGTGTCTAAAATACATATTCCCCCATAAATCTGATGCCACAGAGCTTTAGTTTGATTATTCTTGAGTCCAGTCATGACATTAAACTTAATGTTGTTAACCAGTACCAACGTTACACAAAAAAACTTGATGTCCCAATGAGAAATGAACCTGCACTGCACTTTCCTGTGGTGACATAGAGCAAAGTGTGTTTTTCCTCCGACTTGTGGACCATCATCATAATTAAATATAAAAAACAAAACAAATATCAATAATAAGTGAGATATGATGGTTATGCAGTACTTTTAGGTACAAATCAAATGTATATAATATTCAGATAATACTTTGTTGGGTCATTAATTACCTGGTAGGTCAACCATCTGTGACTGAATGCTTTTATATGTATACACTTATAAAATGTAGGGAGATGTCTTAATATAGGCTACGCCTGTTGACCAATTGCAATATGTTTTACAAATAAATATTGTTTAAACCAACTCACCAGTGAAATTATTTTGTCTACTTGACCATGTGGCATGGGAAGCTTTTTTTATTGACTTTATCCAATTAAAATTTAATTTATATACAACATATGTCACCTTCCATTAAAAAAATCCTATCAACTGAAACTTGTGTAGTGAATTGCGATGCAATATTGAATAAAATGTTTCCTGTAACTGTTCCTACACATTACAATAATTAGTTTGGTTATGCTATTAATTTCATGTAGCAACATATATTTATTTATTTATTTGTGTACTTAACTATGTCAGATATAACTCTTTGGATCGGTTGGTTTGCTCATTGTGCAATTGTGTGATCAAGAATGACGTTCTGTGGACCCCACATCTTCTGACAAAGCAACATAAAGATGTAAGTGAGGCCACAAATAGTTACTAGTACTAATACTAGAGTGTTATTGGATTTAAAATAAATAAATATACAGCTAAATGTCAAATGTTATTTCCTGTATGTTGTACATGTATATATGTGGTAAAATTGTGTTCTTTCCTAGCCAGAGAGAAAGTGAATTTAAACTTGTGTTATCAAATACTGACATGTACACATACATATGTATGTACAGATGTAGAGCTCTACATAAAGACGACTTGTCAAGAAGATGATAAAGAGATGTTTACTGAATATTTTTGAAATTTATACAGTTGTACAATGTAAGTTACATGTACATGTAATACTATTTTTGTAGATCTGTCACAATCTTGAAATGTACAAGTCCTCTCACCCCTTTTATTACTGTTAGTAATTAACAAGAACATTAAATTTCCAGTCCGGTGTACATCAAACATACATGTGGCTTATTATATCATCTTGATCACCTCAGGTAGAAACTTAAGAAGACAATATTTATCTTGTTTTATTAATTATAAAGATCCATGTAAATGTATTGGATTAACACAAATGTTGTTCACTATAGGAATGAATGAATGTTTAATGATACTCCAACATAAAAAGTATATTAATTAGCATTAAACAAAGCTGAAGTAGGGGTACATATATATAAAATCCATTGCACCATAGTATACACGTTTGTAACCCCCTTGTCAATTGTGAAAATGTCCATGGATGGCAAAAATAGTCTGCGTAGCATTTTTCACTGCAGTTTTGCAGATAATGTGTAAAAGAGGAATTTAATTTGTCAGTATTGCAAAAAAAAAAGAAGAAATTAAATATTAAAGAAAAGTGACAAAAAATTTAAAGATCAATGGCAAAATATCCACAGCATTGCTAATTGCCATGGTTAATTGGTAGGGTTGTAAAATAGTACATGAATACTTTATTATTTAACTACAAGGGATGCCATGCTATGTCCAAAATATTTAAAATCAGGGCTAGCTCTGCCACTCGCCAATTTTAGGAACAATTGGCGACTTTTAATTTTTATTTGGCGAACAAATTTCATGTACTAAATGGTTTTTTTGTGTGGAAAATAACAGTGATTTAGCATTTTAAAGATGATTTGACGAAATGTTTGGCTCATCCAGAGCTAGCCCAGAATTTAAATTAAGTGTATCAAATAATTAACAGGATATGACATTGTTCATTTTAATAGAGACTTGCTCAAAAACAGACGGCAAGTTACCCAGAAGTCCCTGTTTCTTTGAAACGACCAGCATCTCAGCCGGATTCATGTTCCGACCCCAAAAAATTAAAAGGTAAATTTAAATAATTGGTTATAATTTTATTAATGTGTTTCATAAACTATCGATTTGGAACATAAAACCCACATCTTTTGTGTTTATGGTGTGTATTTGTATGTTTTTATTACCCATTTAAAATGTGTGTTGTAACCCTGTACAAGAATTTGGACTTGTGAAAATATATTAATTATTAGAGAGTTTTTTCCATTAGCTTGGGAGAGTTTATGGTGTCAGTTTATAATATAATTAGTTTGGACTTAATTTCAATTTATTGGATCATGTTTAAATGGTGTTTTTTTTTATATATATGTCTGTTAACTGACTATATAATAAATAAGCTATATATCATCAGAATAATAGCTAAATTATATAAAGAAACATCACTAGTTACCATTTGTAGCATTAATTTCTTATTTTCAGAATTTAAATTTTTTTTTTTATGACTGTTACAAGTTAATCAAATTAATTTTGAGTGATTAATATTTTCACTGTAGTCTAGTTTATAATTAATTTTATTCATATTTCAGACTGCAATGGAAGCACAAATAAGTGAGTACATTTTGCACTAAATGGTTACTAAACAGCCACAGTTGGTAATATTGACTTGGGACAATTTGCTTTTTGACATATGTCAATCACAGCCGAGTTTAAATTAGGCCTACTCTTGTCTTTATAAGGCCAGATATGTTGCCACAATGATGGATTGTATAATTATAATACAACATATATAGATACAACACACACATCTCATAACTGTATATATTGTCCTGCTAGTAATCTGACCCAACACGTGAAATAGTTCAAGCGCCTCTCTGCTAGGCACTTATCACAGTTTATAGCTGGGGTTTTTTATCTATAATCAGGGCTAGCTCTAGGTGATCAGAAAATTTCACCAGATTATTTAAAAAATGCCAAACCTAGCTATTTCTCAATAAAATATCAATTATCACAATTAATTTTTTTCAAAATTAAAATAAAATTTGCCAATTGTTCCTAAAATTTGCAATTGGCGAGTGGCAACACTAGCCCTGATAACAAAGAGGGCTAACTCTTGGTTAGCAGAAGCTTTTGCCAAATCATTTAAACTTAATAAATTGCAGAAACCCAGTTATTTTATAACAAAATATAAATAATTTCATGGAATTATTTCGCCAGATTAAAATAAAATTGTACAATATGTTTTAGAAATTTGCAATTTGCAAATTTGACTAGTGCCAGAGCTAGCCCTGATTGGGATTGCTGTTTGGAAAGATTAGATGGTGAATACAAATACTATACATGTATTGATTTTTACCTAGGACCTAATCGCTGTCATATATATTTTTGTTATATTTTGTTATATAATTACAGGTTACCTCCAGACTTCTTCGACAGTTCTGCGAAAGGCAACACGACAACGACAAAGTCTTCCCTGTTGGCCGACTACGAGTCGTCTTCAGATTCCAGTGACGAAGACGATGCGGTTTCTTCGTCGTCCACTCGCCTTCCAGCAGGTATGCCAGTCTTTTACATGGATCAGATTTTTTCACTTTTTTATAACCATTTCAGCTTTTTGGGGGTAAAATATTTTTGTACAAAGTAAGACTGGATTTTATGTGAAATACTGAAAAATGACCTTTATTTAAGCCTGTCACAGACCTGTGCGACAACGTGCAATTTTTGTTGCATGCAACTAGCCAACTTGCAACTGCATGCAATAAAATCAAATATGTTTGATCAGTGCAGTTCAGTCAGTTCAAGGAACAAAAATCTCGTCACAGACTTGAGCACACTGTGCAATCATGTATATTTTTTGTCACATGCAACTAAAATTACACACTGTTCTGTTCCAAAGGTCTGCAGTGGCCTTTAAGTGGCATATGCGATTAGTCACACTGATTTGTCCCATACGATTAAATCATACTGTGAGAACACCTAAATCGAAAAGACTTTAGTCTTATATGTTCTGATTTTTGTAGGGCCGACAAATTGCATATGACAAGTCAGTACAACTAATTGCATAATGAGAATGCCGCTTTAGGAATATTGTACTAGAGTTTTCAGCTTTTTAAAATATTATTTTATGTTTTATTTTTAAATGGGGATCACATACCTGATTTTAAACATACAGTATATTTAATCCTAAAATAGTAATCCAGCTTGTGGCAATTCGTGAAAATATGGTTTTCACACATCACAAAATCGTATTCGAAAACCCCCATGAAATAGCCTCTATATTATATTGTGGAATCTGTGAATGTGTGAAAATTGTTTTTGCAGATTTCTTTGACAACTCAACAACGGATGAAGTAAAAGAAGAAAAACCAAAAATTATGTCAGAAAAATTACCAGAAGGCTTTTTTGATGATCCAAAATTGGATGCTAAGGTTTTGTATTTATATGTTCAGTGCTGGTCTTTTATATTTGTGTGTATATCCTCATCACTTTGTGTATATTTCTTTAAAACATATTTGCTTTTATTTAAACTATTGTTCTAATTATGTTTAGACATATACATCGCCCAATAGAACTGTAATGATAAGACAATACAAAGTTTTACCATCTCATATTTATTGTCGCGGAAATTTGGATAATTACTGGTACTAGGTATTGACATGGGTCACTGAACTTTACTTCTACTACCACTATATTGTGCTTAACTTAGTATCAGTAGTAATAGTACAGTTAGCTGACCCTGAAACCCATGCAAAGTTGCACTGCAGCTATGTGACCAGTGTGCCCTGATTGTGCCATGGTATTAACTCTGTAATTTCAAGTTAATACATATGTTTCTCATCTACTGATCTTCCTTTGAGATGACAGGTCCATAAAGACTTCGTATACATTATCAGGTGGAGTCAGACATACTCCATCACACAAAAAAAACACTCACCTAGTTTTGCCTGCGAACTAAGGCAGTGAACTGGGGTGTGGCGGTTACATTGCACTAGCAACTACTTGGAGTCATAGGTGAAAATTAGGTAAGAAGTGATGACTAGTGAGTTCATCCAGAGTGTGTGGCTAAGTTGTGACAGAAAAGTGCTACCTCTACAACTACAGCCATACACCCCATGCTACAGCATTGCACCCATGTGGCATATACATTTTATTAGTAAGCAGCCTTATTTTTATGAAAATGTTTTAAAGTGATAGAAGGCAGCTTCCCCATGACTAAAAATATATGATTTGATGGTAAGATAATCAAAATGGACTACTCTGACAAATTGTATAGTGAAAACACTATTTTGAGTACAGGCAATTGTGGCCATATTGAAAAATAGCCACCATCTTGAATTTTTAAGTGGTTAACAGGCTTTTTTTTAAAAGGTACTCCGAAATGAGTTTGCATGCCAAGTTTGGTGCTTATATTACGAAGTGACCGATTCTTCTGAAATTTGCATTTATCTGCCCCACTATACATGTTCTGTTTTCTGTTGCCAGGTTCGACAAGTTGAATACAAAGACAAGATGGAGGAGGAGTGGGAACAGTTCCAAAGAGCTATGCAGGAAGAGACTCATGTAAGTGGAAAACACAACACAGTTCATTTAATGTTGACAGCATGACACAGTTCATTTACGACGTCAGTGGGCCCATTGGGCTATTTCTCACTCCAGCCAGTGCACCACGACTGGTACATCAAAGGCTGTGGTATATGCTATCCTGTCTATTGGATGGTGCATATAAAAGATCCCTTGCTGCTAATCGAAAGAGTATCCCATGATGGGGTGACAGCCGATTTCCTCCCTCCGCCGTATAACTGTCATTAACATGATGAGTGCATCGTTAAATGAAACATTTCCTTCCTTCCAGTTCATTTAATGTTGACAACATGACACTGTTCATTTCATGTTCACAACATGACAGCAGTTCATATAATGCTGCTAAAATGGCAAAACAGATCTGATAGGTGAGTACTATTTGTTTACAGGTGTCTCGGTCGTAAATCATTAACAGATTTGATAGGCGAGTACTATTTGTTTACAGGTCTCTCGGGTCATCATGGAAGAAGACGATGTACAGGCCAACCTCGACCGAAACATTGATGAAATAGATGATCAGATGTGAGTAACAAATTTTAAAAGTAGTGTTTCAACTGTGTGGATAATAATTACTAAACTCTACCATCCTGGTTTTGCTTTTACTTACACCTCACAAGAATCTAGTTTTAACTGCTACCATACTCAGATAGTCATGAACAAAATGAATTATTGTGGCTAATTTTTAGTACCCTATAATTTTTTTTAACCCAAAGCCTTAAGGTTTTCAGCTAAAATTTGTATATAATTTTATCATATAGTTACAAATAATTTCACTTTCATGGGAATTGACCCATTTTTGCAGTTATGATGGCCTTTGAAGGTAGGAGATAAAACAAATTGTTGGGCTTTAGCAGTACTCTTTAAATTCTTGTTTATACAAATAATACATTTTTTAAAAATGAATAAAATTGTAATGGGTTGCAAGATGGTAATTTGAGGGCAGAACCTGTTAGTGGGTTTGGAGCAAAGTTCCACCGAGAAAATTTCAAATACATTTTCAGCATTCTACATGGTAACAATAATAGTTGTGGGGTGGGGATGGGGATGGGGATGGCCCCTGCAAGAGCCCCGTTTAGCAGCCCTTGCAAGTTTCCTTTGAGTGGCCGGAGTTCTGAATATCATATTCACAATTACTTATTTATTTTTGTTGTTATTTTGGTATACATCACTCAAGATGTGTGAAACCATCGGAGTTAAAAACCGCCTTTACATTTTAATGATATAAATTTAATAAGTAGGATGTGAAGAATAAATAATTAATAAGCATCCGTCTATATAGTTCATCTGTAGGTAGCTCCTTAAATTCATATTAGGTAAAACATACAAATCTGCTCAAGTAGCCACTTCTAAGGAGAGGTCACATTTTGATACGTCCATTATACAACTGCCAAGGTTTTGTGATGTTGGTGAATTGAATACCTGTGGTGTTTGTGGTTGTTACGTTTGTTTTGATGTTTCAGGACTCGCTGGCAGGAAATTGAAGATCTTCATGTGAAGAAAGAAGTGGTGATGCAGAAGACTGGGGATGGACAGAAGGACGAAGACTCGGATGAGGATTTGGACGAGAGTGAACTGGATCTCTTTAACTGGAGGGCCAAGAAGACCTGGAGATGACAGTTTCACTGTATTGTTTTCCCCAAGGGAAGTTGGTGCTGTTGGTCTGGCAGATTTGTTTTGCTGTTGTAGGGTGACAAAGTTAAAATCACCGATTCACACATGCAATTAGACCGGTCTCGAACCATGTTCTTGCAGACTTGCCAGTTTCTAGGCATTGAAGTTGGGTTTGTTTGTATGATAACTGAACCTTGGGTTAGTTTCCATTACTCCACAGCAGGTTGAAAGAACCTGAACATATCACCCTTATTATTTCATGTAGGTGGGTGATATGACTTTTAAAGAATTACATGATGCAACATATAGTGCTTTTGTGAAATTACGTACATGTATGAAACTCATACATTAGTACAGGTCAGAATACTTATGTGAAAGAGAGTTGAAACTACATCATGATTTAAGTTTTTTTGTTTTTTTTTTTAAAATTTCTTAATCATATTACTTTTTCATTTCATTTTGTGTGAAAATCACCAGATTATTCATTAATCTCATCAGATACCCATGAGAAAACTACCATTGACTTATTGTGGAAAATACACTGCTGTTCTGTTATGTACACGTATATGTAAAGATAAACAAATGTGTGCTATTCTCAAAGTGAAGATTAAATGTTGTAATATTTGTGTTTGCTTAATCAATTTCTAAGAATTACTGTGTGCTATTCTCAAAGTGAAGATTAAATGTTGTAATATTTGTGTTTGCTTAATCAATTTCTAAGAATTACTTGGGGAAGATATTAATTACTGAACATATGTCGATGTTTCTCGATGTCTTCAGTCCAACACTATTGTAGATTTTAGAAATTTATTTGTATAATAATCACTAGTAAGACTACCATCATTAATTTGTATTGCCATTGCACTTCTCAATTTATCAGAAGGAATTGCATCAGGAAAGCATCCATGTTATCCTTTATTCAGGGCTTGTACTTCAATTCTTTGCTCATTAATATCTCCATCTAGGGGCTTTAACAAATTGGAGGAAAATAGCTGTAACAAGGGAAACCATTTGCATCCATCTTGGCATTCATAGAAGTCACAATCATTCATGTAAACAAGTATGGTTGTATGAAAGCAAAAAATAAAGACACATGCAATGAAGAACAGACGCATTTAATACCAAAATACAACAAAAATAGACTTGACAATTTGATTGTACCAAAACATTTAGCACCAATCATTTAATTCTACATGTACACATAGCAGTAATCCGACCACATTTTTCAGCCATATCTATCTATCTATATCTATATATATATATATATATACACAGTCAAACTTCGATAACTCGATCTTGAAGGGGACGAGGAAATAGTTCGAGTTTCAGGGAGTTCAAGTCTTCGAAATTAATATATAAGACTTCAAATTTGAAACTGCATTGCAGCTGGTTTATTTCACTTAATATTGTAAGAAGCGTGTGCTTCTCTGCCTACCTCTGAACTCTAAAAAAACTATGCATCCACAGTTGAAAGGTGAATTAATATATCAGTCACCTCACCTCACGTCACCCCATCTCATCCCACCCCACCCCACCTGTTGGCATCTTCGACGCCTGTCATACATTCATTTTGTGTATATTGCAAAAGTAAGTAAATAAAACAAAAAGAATCACCCAGATGAATTTGAAATATATGCTTGGGCATATAGGCTACATGTATTTATTGACACAAAAAAGAAGAAGAAAAAAAAGAAGGCATTTACATACATATATAAATAACAAAAAGTAACGTTGACGTATTTTACAGAGGTCAAAACATGGCGGAACGTAACTAACAAATAAAACACTGAATGCCGAATAACACTATAAGTACATTTGTTTTACACAAAATTATTTACGCTTCGCACCTCTACTTTCTTTCTCCAATCTTGCCATCCACACTCCATTTCTGGGCCCTACGCAAGATTGCTTGGATGACAAGAAAGCAGAACTTTTTAAAACCGATCTAGCAAACCCCACATTACCAGGTCCTTCCCCAGATTGCTTGATCTGTGATGTATCAAATTTTTAACATAACTAAATGACTGATAATTGATAAACATTAACTGATACATAAATAGAAAAGCTAAAGTTTGACACGATTCACGTCTTTGAGAGCAAAAGCAAACAGTGCTAACAATTATTACAAATGCTCTTTGAAGTTGACCAGACTGTAATTACGTATTACGTACCGAGGCTCTTCACCACAGAGGAACACCGACTACCAAACATAGGATCATTTCGTTCCGCTTAGTCAGCGATCTATTATCCTGTAATTATCACCCTAATCCTCGACAGCCAAGACCACCCGAGACAAGCACGCTTCGCTTGTTTGACATGATTGACAATACCTTCATCTTTAAAAATACTATCGGCAACAACAGCTTGATCAATCCACATGCGTCAAGTTTTAGAGGTGCATACTCTATTAAATCTTTATAGCGGGACCAAAGAATTAGGTCGAGAGATCGAGGTTAGCAAGTTTTCGTTTTCGAAGGTCGTTATTACTAGTTTGTATAGCAACTCGGCCGGGACCATCACTTCAGATCAAGAGATCGAAGGTGGAGTGATCGAAGTTTGACTATATATATATATATATATATATATATATATATATATACACACACACACCATGTATATTTTTTTACTTGAATACTAAGCTCGAAAATTAAAGGAACCCATGTTGACTTATGACATAGGAGATGGTAGGAATTGGATTTACATACAATACGAGAAGATATCAGACAGGTTACTAGTACACTGATAAAATATCTTGTTCTTGCAGAACATCTTAACTTCATACATCAGAAAGGTGCTATTTTATTACTATCAGCTAAATTGCCTGACCTTCTCCCAATGAACATTTATGGGATGTTTTGTCAAGACAAGTTTGCTCATGCCAGTCTGTATCAGCTAACATCAGAGACCTCGGTATTTAAAGAACAAAATCCTTGAGAATTGCAGAGTTTAGCAATACTCAAAAACATTTCTATAACCTTGTTCATTGGTGTAATTCTCAAACCAACCTCTCACATTTTATTTATTGCCCTCCAGAGTGGTAGAAGTGGATCTCCAGAGCAATAATTAGGATAGGGATTTTCGAAGCTATCTTAGTGCTACGAAACTGTAAAACAATCGTAGGCTATGACGTCACTAGCACATGCCATAGTGACATCATAGCTGACAATGGTTTTACGATTTCATAATGCTAAGATTGCTTTGAAATATGAGCCCTGTTGTTTAATTTCTAACAGGTCAGCCAGCAGTGCAGCACATGGTGAACACACGTGATAATGACAAACAATATGCATTCAAATATTCAATTTGAAATTACCTTTTCAAAACAAAAAATTGGGGTTTCCTTTAATTTCTTTTGCTTTGTATGAATAAATAAAATGCCAATTTTACTATCCTCACTACTAAAATCAGGGGTTGAGTTGCAGCACACCAAAAGATTCTTTTCTGAATGCCCCAAGCATTTAAGTAATAAAAGTAATCACCCAAATATTTAACCATATTTGTCTGGTTGGATAAAGACAGATAAACATGACCAAATCATAAAATATATTTGACCTTAAAATTGATGAAAGCCCAATCAACTGCATATATTTAAATTTTAGTCACTTATATAACTCGACATCATTGATAATAAATTGGAATGTTAATGCCTTGCTAAATTTATTAATAGGCTATAAACAAATTAGTTTTGGAAGATCCTTTATGTACATATTCATTGGTACAAAATCAGTAGTTTCCACAAAATAAACCTTTCGTCATTCTCCATTAGAAGTGCATTGAAAGACATCATTGTGTTTATTATCACATTTGCTTACCTGTACATTTTGACATATAGAAGACTGAAACGTATACCGATCATATCAAGATAAAATGTTACTAGTCTTTAGTGATATTGATACACACAATTTGAGTATTTTTTAGATTTTTTTAAATAGCCAATTTTCCCAGTAAGATATATAACCATAGGATTTGAAAACTGATCAGGGACTACAAATATAGTGATATAAGTCTGAAACTGATCAGTAGATGGATTAAGTTTGAAGATCAGCTTCAAATTGAGACAGAATATCATTAATTAGAATCAGAGCAAACTGAACAACAACTAACAACTATGACAGATTAAATGGTGCATCAATAGTACATGTATAATGTAGAATGTATTTCTCCATTCTGGCATCTAAATGGAAAATAAGAATCAATGGAACAGCAATCAAAATAGAAACCTTTCTTGATTCATCTTCTATCTATACTGGTGATAAGAAACATAAATAACATGTTTAACTAAATGACAACACTACTCACTACGACTCTGAACAACAAAAACAATAGACAAACAGCAGTTTGGGTTAACTGTGTAAGTTCAGTACACTTCTAGTTTAATAAAGGTTTACAAGAACAAATTAATAAACAAACAACTCTTTTAAGATTAAGGAGGCAACTGTGCTGCATAAAATAAACAATCGGAGAAACCAGGTTTTCAGAATGACATGACGAGATGACAGAAGGCACAGTGCCACATATTACAAGATTTCTTTTTCTCTAATAATAGATCACTATATATATCACATAAAAATTGCACACTTAGGATACCAAACATCGCTGTAGTACTGTCCAGCATGTTTTAATTTACCTATAACAAAGAAAATTCTATACCAATATCCTAGGCAATTTTGAATTTGATATATAATTGTGTAAAAACACACAAATGCACAAGCTTGGTTATTATTATAGATTAACATTTAGGCAGACATGAAATAACAATATATACTCTAACATACCAGTACGCCAATTAATTTTTTCTGATTTAAGGCTATACAGCTATATTTCAATTATATCAAATGTTGGTATACTGGTTGATTACATGACATTTTGGCACAAATTAAATTCAACTACAGTGAAACCTCTCTAAACTGGACTCCCTCGGGACCAAGTCAAATGTCTGGTTTTTAGAGGTTAAGTTATGTACTGATTTTTAAAATAGGACCGTGAAAAATGTCCGGTTAGAGCTACTGTGTGTGACGCCATACCCGTAACGGATTACAATACTTTGTTGGGACACTGACTAGAGCTATTGTGTGCGACACCATACCCGTAACGGATTACAATATTTTGTTGGGCCACCGACTTGAGCTACGGTGTGCGACGCCATACCCGTAACAGATTACAATACTTTGTTGGGACACTGACTAGAGCTATTGTGTGCGACACCATACCCGTAACGGATTACAATACTTTGATGGGACACTGACTAGAGCTACTGTGTGTGACACCATACCCGTAACGGATTACAATACTTTGTTGGGACACCGACTAGAGCTATTGTGTGCGACGCCATACCCGTAACGGATTACAATACTTTGTTGGGCCACCGACTTGAGCTACGGTGTGCGACGCCATACCCGTAACGGATTACAATACTTTGTTGGGCCACCGACTTGAGCTACGGTGTGCGACGCCATACCCGTAACAGATTACAAGCTACGGTGTGCGACGCCATACCCGTAACGGATTACAATACTTTGTTGGGCCACCGACTAGAGCTACGGTGTGCGACGCCATACCCGTAACGGATTACAATACTTTGTTGGGCCACCGACTAGAGCTACGGTGTGCGACGCCATACCCGTAACGGATTACAATACTTTGTTGGGACACCGACTAGAGCTACGGTGTGTGACGCCATACCCGTAACGGATTACAATACTTTGTTGGGACACTGACTAGAGCTACGGTGTGCGACGCCATACCCGTAACGGATTACAATACTTTGTTGGGACAATGACTAGAGCTATTGTGTGCGACGCCATACCCGTAACGGATTACAATACTTTGTTGGGACACCGACTAGAGCTATTGTGTGCGACGCCATACCCGTAACGGATTACAATACTTTGTTGGGCCACCGACTTGAGCTACGGTGTGCGACGCCATACCCGTAACGGATTACAATACTTTGTTGGGCCACCGACTAGAGCTACGGTGTGCGACGCCATACCCGTAACGGATTACAATACTTTGTTGGGCCACCGACTAGAGCTACGGTGTGCGACGCCATACCCGTAACGGATTACAATACTTTGTTGGGCCACCGACTAGAGCTACGGTGTGCGACGCCATACCCGTAACGGATTACAATACTTTGTTGGGCCACCGACTAGAGCTACGGTGTGCGACGCCATACCCGTAACGGATTACAATACTTTGTTGGGCCACCGACTAGAGCTACGGTGTGCGACGCCATACCCGTAACGGATTACAATACTTTGTTGGGCCACCGACTAGAGCTACGGTGTGCGACGCCATACCCGTAACGGATTACAATACTTTGTTGGGCCACCGACTACAGCTAGTGTGTGTGACACCATACCCGTAACGGATTACAATACTTTGTTGGGTCACTGACTAGAGCTACTGTGTGCGACGCCATACCCATAACAGATTACAATACTTTGTTGGGCCACCGACTAGAGCTACTGTGTGTGACACCATACCCGTAACAGATTACAATACTTTGTTGGGCCACCGACTAGAGCTGTGTGTGACGCCATACCCGTAACAGATTACAATACTTTGTTGGGCCACCAACTAGAGCTAGTGTGTGTGACACCATACCCATAACGGATTACAATACTTTGTTGGGTCACTGACTAGAGCTACTGTGTGTGACGCCATACCGTAACAGATTACAATACTTTGTTGGGCCACCGACTAGAGCTACTGTGTGTGACTAGAGCTACTGTGTGTGATGCCATACCTGTAACAGATTACAATACTTTGTTGGGCCACCGGCTAGAGCTACTGTGTGTGACTAGAGCTACTGTGTGTGATGCCATACCTGTAACAGATTACAATACTTTGTTGAGCCACCGACTAGAGCTACTGTGTGTGACACCATACCCATAACAGATTACAATACTTTGTTGGGCCACCGACTAGAGCTACTGTGTGTGACTAGAGCTACTGTGTGTGACACCATACCCGTAACAGATTACAATACTTTGTTGGGCCACCGACTAGAGCTACTGTGTGTGACACCATACCGTAACAGATTACAATACTTTGTTGGGCCACCGACTAGAGCTACTGTGTGTGACACCATACCCGTAACAGATTACAATACTTTGTTGGGCCACCGACTAGAGCTACTGTGTGTGACTAGAGCTACTGTGTGTGACTAGAGCTACTGTGTGTGACGCCATACAGTAACAGATTACAATACTTTGTTGGGCCACCGACTAGAGCTACTGTGTGTGACGCCATACCCAACAGATTACAATACTTTGTTGGGCCACCGACTAGAGCTACTGTGTGACGCCATATCCTTAACAGATTACAATACTTTGTTGGGCCACCAACTAGAGCTACTGTTTGGGCCACCAACTAGAGCTACTGTGTGTGACACCATACCCGTAACGGATTATAATACTTTGTTGGGCCACCGACTGGAGCTACTGTGTGTGACACCATACCCGTAACGGATTACAATACTTTGTTGGGCCACCGACTAGAGCTACTGTGTGTGACACCATACCCGTAATGGATTACAATACTTTGTTGGGCCACCGACTAGAGCTAGTGTGTGTAACACCATACCCGTAACAGATTACAATACTTTGTTGGGCCACCGACTAGAGGTACTGTGTGTGATGCCATACCCGTAACGGATTACAATACTTTGTTGGGCCACCGACTAGAGGTACTGTGTGTGACGCCATACCCGTAACAGATTACAATACTTTGTTGGGCCACTGACTAGAGGTACTGTGTGTGACACCATACCCGTAACAGATATTTTAAAGGACATTAATTCAACACAAATCAAACACTAACATCCACAAATCATCAAACATGTTATCCCAATTCTAATTCAAAACATATTTTGTCTCACTATTCAAAACAAAGATTTTGCTTTGAAATGGTTTTGTATTGTTACAACATTTATCAAAAAGTATATATCATTGAATACTGTATTCAGTAAACAGAATGGGCCGAATTTACAAAGCCTGTTTATGTGTAAATACATACATTTACAATTCTTAAATATCTGCATTTAAGAAAAACAGGTTTCATAAATTCGTCCCCAAATGTTCTACTTATCCATATATAAATAACTTTGTTAAAATTCAGTCACATAATGGCACGGTCTGATTTAGCCATTCTTACCCTTGTTTATTATAACTACATGTAAACTCATTTGATCCTACATAATACTAATAACAAACATGGTTGCTAGAGACAACACTGTGGAAATTCCTTGATATTTTCCTGACTTCCACTGAATTTTCCTCTTATCACATTTTACAATGGCTTCTAGACTAACTCCAGAAAACATTGTAAGAAACTACTACAAAATATCATAAGTTCTGAATCTGTAACCAGGTAACTGGATACGTAAGACATAGACCATAATTAATAAGCAGTGTACAATAGCAGACCTGTCAACCTTTAGTCTAGAGAAAGCAGGTGTGTGTTGAAAAAGCAGGAGATTTTGTCAAAAAACAGGAGATTTTTTTAACTGCACATGATTTAACACAACTTTTTAAAAAGTACTACAATAAGTTATATGAACACTACATAATGTCATGTATACTTGTCAGCCTTAGTTATTGGCATTAAAAAAAAAAAAAAAAAAAAAAAAAAAAAAATAATTATATATATATATATATATATATATATATATATTAAATTTTGTTTTAATTATTTTTAAATATTATTATAATTTAATACATATTTTTCAAAATAACTCTTTTATCCAAAAAATTTAACACTAACAAATTTAAACATTAATTAGTACATTTACGGTATTACACTTACAGGTTGCATCATCGTTATTTGTGTTTCGTGAAAAGTAGACCCAAGACAAATTTATATAGGCCTAAATCTTATAAATTAATATTCAGTTTTTACTACAATAAGGTACAGTGGTGTGGTACTTATTTAAAATCACCATAACCATGCAATAAACATTGTATTTCCACTAATCATACGTAAAAGCTCATTACTGACATTACTGACATCGTGTGAAATATACCGGAATTATACCTATTTCCGTGAGTAACGTTATGTCAAACACAAGATTTGTTAATCGTAGGAAAATAATCCCTTGAAGTGTACTCTTGTTACTAACATTTTACTGCACAAACCTACAAATCTAATTGATACAAGTATTGTTTATACAGCTAATTGGTCTTTCTGTCGTCTTCCTTTGACATGTGATTTTGACATTGTGTGTATTGATGCATGCGTTCGCTGTCTACTCTGGCACTTCCAGCCATAGAACTTTGCGTTATGTAATCCAGTGGGAAGACATTTTACGAGTCAGAGGTGTTATTAGGACTAAATTGGATAGTTTTATATATGGCAACACTGAAGTCAATACATAGCCATGGTAGCTTGAATGTTTTTTATGCTTAGAAAATAACAATTTCCCGGGAGAAACGTTTTCCTGCGGGAGACTTGATCAAATAGTGGGAGTCTCCTGCGGAATCCGGGAGGGTTGACAGGTCTGCAATAGTTTTCACTGTTACAGCTCTCTTTCATTAAATTACACAGTATTTACAACTTTGTGATTAAATTATCAATTTTGGCAATTCTAATGTGTTTCTTGTCATCCTAGTTATTCAAATGCATTTTATGCAAAACAAAATAAGGTATGTAACTAGGGATGTATGGTCAATGACTTTAATCAAAATAGCTTTGAAATGAGTTATTTTTCAAAAGGGGTAAGAAAATGTTGTGAATATGTTTTGACCTACTGACCTTTGTCATTATCCCATAATTCAGTGTTAACATTGGTAAAGTCTATGAAAAAAGAACATTCTGTACCACTAAGAGATCAGTATCAACAGCCACAGCTGATTTACTTAAGATGTCATTAGGGTCATTTACCACATCAAGATACAGCTATTAGACTTATTTTATGTATATAAGTCATTTTCTAACTCAAGCTGAATCAAACGTCTAATAATGTACACCATACTCATTATTTTTTTATGAACTTAAAACAATACTGCCACATTACTTCATTAGTTAAGTGAGATTGCCATACATTGCAATACAATAAACAAATCTGGGTTAGGCAGATCTGTACTTCATACACCATCGCTAGATGTACATCAAAATACTGTTCATTAAATGTACATCATACCTGTACAGTATACATATAGGGAATGGATGCTTCAGACATGATCATAATGCAATACATTAAAAGATGATTTATACACTAACATATTTATTTATATGTAATTTACAACTACCATCCTACCTAAATCGGTAAATAAATATGCCATACCATCTGAAATTAAGAAACTTTTTGAAATGTTTTAACACAAACTGTAACAGGCATATGGGATGACCCCTTACTGAGGATGGGGCTGGGGTGATATACAGATTGAATTTGCATTGCAAAATATGGTACTCCAATATCCAACTATAAACACTAGAGACGAAAATGGCCACCTGTTACCCTACCTCATACACTGGCTCACTCGTTAAGTAACCAAATAAGTTAGCACTATCACAGCTTGAATGCATTTTGCCTTGACAGTTAGAAGAGAAATTCTTGTTCTTGCTTGACCGTGAGGAGCGAGTCCAATGATTCCTCAGTGATGGGTTCGCCCAGAGTGTAGTGCGGTTCTTCATCACTACCAAACACATCCAGGTCATAGTTCTCCTGGTCCCTTTGCATCTCTCTGGAAAACTGCTTTGCCTTTTCCCTACAATTTATACACCACTACTTTTAACATCACACACTGACAAAATAATGTACAGAATTATATTCATGTCATGCAGGCCTCTGATGAGAATTGAAAATTGGAATATGCCATTTATGGGTTAATTATGCAAAAACAAATTCAAGAAACTCATTTCGTTTTTACATAACCCGTCATGACCATGTAAATGAGGTCATAAATTCAATGTGCGAATGAGAAATAGGTTACACAAACTACACTTAATGCGAGCGACGTGCGAACGAAACTTATCGCTCTCGCAATCTTCAGAGGTCTGTCATGTATGGAGCAAAACCACAGTGATACCCATGTGTACATTCATCAATGTTGTCAGTGTATAGGATGTTGACTACTATTTATTTTAGTCATTTTCACTTTCAGTTCATAATAATCATATGTGGACTGAACCAGAATACCTAGGTAAAGCAGCACAATCTCAAGGTTATGTTATTACATGTACAGGTAAATGTGCTATTTGCTTAATCTGAATTCAGTCTGGATAAAACTGGGTCAAGACCAAAAATAACAAGCATTTTGAAAGTACTGCAAAAGCAATACATGTCCCAACAATTTTTCAGTTGGATACAGTAGAACTGGTCGAACTCAGAAGGGTCGAATACACAGCAACTCTCGAACCAAAAATAAAGTCCCAAGTTACACTAGCATGAGGTTGACCAAAAGGTTAGGTCAAACTACCCGATGGGTCAAACACTTTCTCGAACACCAACGGGTCGAACACTTTCTCGAGCACCGACGGGTCGAACACTTTCTCGAACACTTTCCGAACACCAACGGGTCGAACACTTTCTCGAACACCAACGGGTCGAACACTTTCTCGAGCACCAACGGGTCGAACACTTTCTCGAACACCGACAGGTCGAACACTTTCTCGAGCACCGACGGGTCGAACACTTTCTCGAACACCGACGGGTCAAACACTTTCTCGAACACCAACGGGTCGAACACTTTCTCGAACACCAACGGGTCGAACACTTTCTCGAACACCAACGGGTTTTGAGCCAACAGGATTCAACTGGATCTTTATTTACCCACAACTTAAGTTACTTGTAAAAACTTACTTGTATGGTATCTGTTCCATGTCGGACATATTTCGCCATGCCTGTCCCATCATTTTACTAATATTAGATGTTAGCACACCTGGGTTTGCTCTGGAAAAGGGAGATGGAAACTGATGAAACAGTACCCTAATTTTATTGTCACCCATCTATAATACGGCAATTGAATATTTATACCAGGTACAAATAAAAATTCTATCATCTATCTTATATAAATGTATTATCATAGTTTGTATTGGTGAATTTAATAGTTATATGATGTATAGAAATTAAAATTCAGACATCTTAATTTACTGAAAGGTTGTGCTTAACAATTGGCATTATAGAAAATAACCACTCACTTAAGTTTTATAACAAGTGTGACACATGCATGATTAAATTTCTATTATATTCATTAGTTTAAAGGTGTCCCATTGGTTATTTCTCGATGAAACATAAAAATTTTGTCATCAAGGAAAGTTGCATCAAATGACATCACTTTATATTGGTATTTTGTATTATGGAGCATTACTGCAAAAAAATCAAAAAAAGAATTCAAAACAAAATATGATCTTATTTGTACTTTTATTAATAAGTATGTTTCAAATTTAATTATAAGGATTGTCTGTTATTTCTTTTAGGTTCATCGGAGTATGGACAGAAAAAAGTATGGCGGGTTTTTGTGTGAATGGCTGCGCATGGTTTTTTTTGTTCATACCCCAAAGAAATAACAGCCACTTTAAATAAATGAAAACGTTAGTTACTGTTATAATATTGTGTTAATTAAATGTTTTGTAAAACTGTGTTAATTATACATTGCTGATGGTGTGTCGTGGTGTGCAGGTCTGAAGGCCTAAAACAAATATGTGTGTTTCAGGTTTCCCGACCTACCCTAATTGTATGTAGCGACACTGAAATGTTTGGAAGCAAAAATGTTTTTTTTAAAAATCATGATCCCTGATTTTTTTGCAATCAGCGAACTAGATTCGGAAGACCTCGGCCGATTAGTTTCTCGGTTTGATTCGATTTGAAAAAAAAGAAAAAAGGTCCTACCTACCCAGCACTATTTTAAGGATGAAACCTGAAACACACATATATTTTTTTTCAGCCTCAGGTAAAAATCTTACTCAATGAATCTCCGTCTGTTGAGTCTGCTATACATCATGAAGCCATTCATCCAACTCGTCTTCCTCAGGTCCACTTTTGTCTGTTTGCCGTCGCTATTAGTGTCGTCAGACCTAAACAAAATAGTTTTTATGTACCTGTAGTTCAATATATAGCATATGAAAGTGGGGCAGGATGGAGAGGAAATAATCGGAGGTAGTATTTAGAACATCCCACACACAAATAAAAAATGGCTGACATTACATTTAATTTAGTATTTAACCCAAAAGACCCTATTATAACCCAGGAACCAATATTATTTTACACAATAAGCATCTTACAGTAATTTATCATGTGTCAAGTACGTTAATTTGATTTTTTTTTTTAATTATTAAATATATGAATAAGCTGTGGAGAAACAAAGAAGACAACTCAAATGCTACATACACACTGACTGGCAGAATGCCCCTTTCAATCTTGAAAGCTTGTGCCTTTTGTTTCCTTGTCAAGGTCATACCACAGGATCCTGGGACACCATCATTTTCTTAAAATACACCGTCAACTATTAAGTTACAAATCTATACAAGTGAAGTAATTTTTAGGCAAAGGTCCTGCTTGAAAATACAATATGATCACTGCTTTCAATATAGTGTCAATGCAGGCCTCAGCACATACAAAATTAGCATAAAGTGAAAGGGGTTATGTCCCCACCCCACCTAATTATAAAATATGCTATTTTAATTTAATAATACATTTTTGTTAAATTGAAAAACAAAATAAAAGACATAGCTGGAACCGATCATTAAGTAAATTTGACACAAATTTCTTATCCTAAATAAAATTTCATAACAAGTGCATGAACAACATTCTTATAATTTATTCAGGCCATCGTGAAATGTCACTAAAACCAACGTATCCAGTTGCCATCCATTCCATTTCCAATATGCATATGCACATATTTCTTATACTCATAGAAACGTCCCTTTTGGGATCAAGGAATATTACAGACTAATCACATGGGACATTTTTTTCTTCTTCTTTTTTTCGGTTCCATGCATGCCCTGAACCAAACAAAAACAGGTTTTTTTTTATAATCATGGTAATGTTTGATGACAATGGGTAACAAACTTTCGATCCAATACTGACACGTTACCAGAAATAATTGTTTCTGTGAAATTCAGAGGCCTGCACTACAATTAAAATATAACGAAGAGAAACGAATATACAATAAAAAACCTTTTTCCATTCCATCGACACAAGCTTCATGTAACTGTAAGTTGTCCAACGTGAAACTGCTCTGGATTGTCTCGAGGTCATTTGGCCAGTTGGTGACATTGTGTAAAGGATTGCGGCCAGACAAATACGAGAGAGTTTTAAAGCTCATGGGACTGATTGGTACATATTTCCTGAAAGCCGACATCGTGGAAGGCAAAGATGCAGCTGATGCTACTAGGTTAGTGGACACTAACTCTTCAGGTGATACAGTGCTGGCAACATCCGGGTCAAAGCTTGAACTAACATTATATGCATTGAAACTTGGTTCCTGTGAAATAAATAAATAAAGAAAATCTGACATATTTGTAAACAGCATAGTTGCATGGCTACTAAAGCAGCCTCACATGGATTACACAACTTGAAATATACACAATGTGTATGCTTCTGTCTGGAAAATACTGTTATAAGCCTTTTTACAAACATTTTGAACAAAAATTAATTTATGGTAGCTAAAAACAAACACTATTATGTTTCTGATTTAAGGGTACTTATTAATATTTATTAACTTTTAGATAAATTTTATGCGTTTTGATTGGTCATTAGCTAATTTATACCACAAATACACTGTGTCATTTGCGTAAAAAATACAGAATTTGCCGGGGTGTATGAAATGTCAAGTGATTTGCTTGAAAGGTTGTACGAAAATATAAAACTGTGAATGAGACCAGCCATGTTTTTTCCCATAACAATTAACACACTTCAGTAGTTAAATTTGTTAAAAGTCTTGAATTTATTATATAAAGTCCTAACATGGAAATACTAAGATTCAGTAACTTTTATTTTTACTGTTTATTGCAAGATTTATTGTGCACGTTCAACCCACAAATGCACTAAATTACAGCTTTTCACAATTTAAAAACCTAATCATTAGGCGTAGTAAAAAAAATTGTTTGGTTCCGGTTACCCGACCGTCCCTAAAGTTTTGGTGCCGACCCTAAACTTTTTTTAACCTTTTCCCCACCCTTTTTTTTTTTTTCCACCTGTTTTATTTAATAATCCATTAATATCAATCCTAATTTTCGTTGACTCTAAAAACAACAACTGCAGAGAGATGCCACGAGATCTGTCAGTCCAAGATCTCGTTACCAGAAGACCAGGAACACTTCGCGCAATTTTACTTCCGAAGAGTTCCAAATGAAAAGCTTCCGAGAGCCATTCGGAACTCCTTGTACATTTCCACGAAATATAAGCGTAGCGGAATGTGACGAGGTGTTCCGATTCCTTGAATGTCGTTTCATTTGAAATTGATTTAAATACATGTGTGATATTATTTGATTTGAATGAGCACATTTTTGACATTCTACTCTGTAAATGGAAGACGCCATTGACACCACATGCTCTCGGACGTGTTCTCGTACTCATTCGGAACTACTCGGAACTTGTGAATCCAATCTTCAAAATGTTACGCTAGTTTACTGTTAAAAAGCAGAATGATACAAATTTCCAGTCTATTTTGGTAGGGGAATTCCCTAAAACGTAATCAAACTTCTAGAAACTCCTCGTACATTTCCACGAAATATAAGCGTAGCGGAATGTGACGAGGTGTTCCGATTCCTTGAATGTCGTTTCATTTGAAATTGATTTAAATACATGTGTGATATTATTTGATTTGAATGAGCACATTTTTGACATTCTACTCTGTAAATGGAAGACGCCATTGACACCACATGCTCTCGGACGTGTTCTCGTACTCATTCGGAACTACTCGGAACTTGTGAATCCAATCTTCAAAATGTTACGCTAGTTTACTGTTAAAAAGCAGAATGATACAAATTTCCAGTCTATTTTGGTAGGGGAATTCCCTAAAACGTAATCAAACTTCTAGAAATACCGAGTTACGATTCAATGTTAAACATATTAAGAGTAAACATGAAAATAGCCGATTATGCTGAAAAGATTACTTAAATTAAATATTTAGACATCAACTCTATCAATATTTTGCATTTGTTTGACAAATAACCCCTGTATTTATTATTAAATATGATGATATCCATGGCATTTGAAATGAACTGGTAGTACCCAAAACCTTAAGAAATGACAACTCTTTTCACATTTAATAGCGTCTGCAGTGCTGTAGTTGTGAGGGGGTGTAACCATGTTGTGGATCAGACCTTTAAAAGCAAAAATACAAACCTGTTTTACCTCTTTGTCAACAGTGCAAAGATACTGTGCAGTGTCCTTATGGACGACCAAAAGGGAAACTGTTTTCCTGAAAATAGTTGTTTTCTTTTGATATCTCTGCTATGAGGATAGTTAGTATGGAGATCTTTTTGTTAACTTATTTTGTTAATTTTTATTGACATCTTCGTTGTGTTCATGATGTACATTTTGTTACTGCAATACTGGCAATGAAATAGGCCGGGAAGATCAGTGTTGTTGCTGTAGTTGTGAGGGGGTGTAACCATGTTGTGGATCAGACCTTTGATATTAAAACTTTTTTCCAATGAACAAATTATAGTGTTATTTTAGTGTTATCGTAGTTTATAACCTTACCGTGTAGTATTAGACTTGGGTGGTGTTTACATTAATACTGATTGTGGTTTGACTAGGTTACGACATGTTTGTTTTTTTATAGAAAATAATTAATGATTCTTATTAGAGTATGTATTGTCAGTTGCACTGTAACACAAAGAAAGAGCTTTTAATATATTAATCTGCTATACTATTCAGGAAATATTAGCTCGAAAATGGGGGGGGGGGGGGGGGGGGGTGGGTGGTTTCCCTACCTACCTACCCTATTTGTTTTTGGCATGTAACAGGAACCAAACAATTTTTTTTACTTGGCCTTATTGCTAATGCACAGTCACATGTTAGGACTTTATTATGATCACGAAAATATTTAAAGCAATAACCTGACATGCGTTTTTGCAGGTTGTACATGTAGTACAACACTAGAAATATATATATTATTCAATAGTTTTTTGGTTTTTTACATGATGTTTAATACAAATCATAAATGTACATGGTAATAAGGCGATAAGAGTTGTCCCCCTTTGTTTACAAATCCTCTGATTTTGACTGTTAATTCAAGTTGAACATCTCAGTTGTTCATTAAGTTAAACATCTGTTATACTGACTGCAGTAAAACGTTCGCTTGATGCGGTCGGTCTAGGATCGATCTCCGTCTGTGGACCCACTGAGAGAGAGGGAACATGCCTGAACCCTAGTGGATGTAAAACATGGTCTGAAGCCTGAAGCCTAAAAAATAAACCTTTTTTAACCCTAAACACAACCCTTTTAACTTCTTTGTAAATAAAGTTTATTTAACCATCAATTAAGTATTTTTAGCTAATCATCTGTATAAATGTTTTTAACTTTTAAAACTTTTTCTTTTTTTAAACACTCCCACACCCCTCTTGTTCCAAGTACAGTTTCTGGCTCTAGTCAGAAATCGTGCTCACAACGAGTATGCTTGAACATTAAATTGATAGAACCACATTAATTCCTGACAGTCATTTGTGGGCATACATACATACTAAAAAATATAAATAAATTCAAGTCTCCCTCTGGTTAAAAACTTCTCCCTCTCAAGGTCTGGAGGGAGAAGTCACTTCTCCCTAAAATTTAGACCTAGCTTGAGCCCTGATCATAAACCTCAAACATAATAATAATACCAAATATTCAATTAGTGTAATAGCGATCTCGCGACCGGTAACGAGAAACGTGTCATCCCGAATACAGCGTAGGCCTAATGATGTTTGCTTATTTTAATAATCATGGTCATTAATTTTAACGGCATGCATTCAACATGTATAACAGCAATGTCTGGAAGATCTGTAAGTTGTTATTTTAACTTTGTAAAGTCTTTGAACCAAAGTAATAAAAACAGACCGACAATGCGTGTCAATTTGAATACACATGCCAGTTCAGGGCCGAAAAACATCAGCCAGACCGAGCAAAAACAAAACGTTCGCTAGACTGGTTTGTTCGCTTCACGTTAAACCAAATGGACACGACGAACACCAATCAAATAGTTCGCAAACGTTAGGAAGAACTGAGGACAGCTCTGCACGAATATACGTCACGTTCCAGTCAGCTGACACACACGTGTCAAGAGACATCGTTGCGGACATTAAACAATACGATTACACAGAAGTAAATCTTGATGTAAATTTGTTGAAAAACAATAGTTGTTTGCATCAATGAATACCTAACTGCAGTTTTTGTTTATTTCCTTTGTCTTTGTTAATTTCATAGCCATGGTAGAGAGCACACATTCAGATTGCGATCGCGGGTAATGAACATGCATTTATACAAATTGCAGTTAAATGTACACTGAATAAAATTAGTTTACAATAATCATATTTGTTAGATAATTTTAGATATAAATTTGTAAGACTGTGAGGTGACATTTAATAAGTTAGCTGGATTTTAAAAAGACCGTAAATTTTAATTTTAATTTTTTTTTTAATATAGGGAGTATATTGTGAAGTCAGCATTCTTAGCCGAGGTATTTTGCAAGCAGAAATCACAACAAGCATTTAACACGACGCTGAAATCAACAGCAACAACATGGCACATATTATGAAGTTGTTTGGGGTGGGGAATTAATGGATTACTTAACAAAAAAGTTTTAAAAAAAGAAGAAGCAATTCAAACTAACATAAAGATTGCTATTTAAAGAAATAATGAGCTCTATATTTTTTAAAAAGTTCTCAATCTTTTATTTGGGAAAAAAGGAAGAAAGTAAAAACAACACCCTCCATAAACATCCACCCACCCCCATATTTCTGTATGTTTGTTAATTTAATGCCATAGACCTTAGAAGTGTGTGTGTGTGTACGGGGTACTGGCTTCCAACTCTGAAGATAAAGCATAACCCCATCCCCACCCCAACACCACTGAAAAATCCTATATAATCTTATACAAATTTCTTATGCTAAATAAAATTTCATAACCAGTGCATGAACAACATTGTTACAATTTATTCAGCCATCATAAAATGTCACATAAATCAGCCTATCCAGTTGCCATACATTCCATTTCCAATATACATATGCACATATTTCTTATACTCATAGAAACATCCCTTATGGGATTGAGGAATATTACAGACTAATAACATGGGACATTTTTTTTTTTCGGTTCCATGCATGCCCTGAACCAAACAAAAAACTTTTTTTTTTTTAATAATCATGGTAATTATGGTGCATTATGTTTGATGACAATGGGTAACAACCTTTCGATATATTCCAGAAATAATTCGAAAAATCAAAGTAATACATTAACTGCCCCTAGCCCCATTGAGGTTTTGTTATTCAGATTTATTCCAGTTTGTATACAATTAGCTGAAAAAGATGCATTTTCATATTCATATATAAATACTCTACAGTACTGCGTAAAACAATTTTGACTAAAGCATTTTCAATATGGCTAATAAAAATTCCAATTGGCTAATATTTTGGCTACAGGTATTTTTTATCCAGGGTGAGCCCTGTTAAGCAGCATTCTTTTATTTTGTATTATGGCCTTTGACAGTTCTTGTCCCCGTAGAGCACTATATGGATCATAAGACAACAGTTATGAGACAAAAAAGAACAAGTTTATCCTTCTCAATCTAAGAAAGTGCAGTCAATGTTAGATAATACCTTTTATTATACTGGTTGTTATGCTGATATATTAATGTGTTTCATCTGGAAGCCTACATGTATGGGTATAAATACTCTTTAATGAACAATTCCTTACCTTCTTAATATCAAGTCCTAGTGACAGATTTTTCTTTGTAGATACGAAACCAGGACTCATAACCAAGTTTGAAAAATCTGGAACAGTACAGGTATTGGATGTATTTTTGTCTGGTGACTGAAAATAGAAAAAAATATCTGTAGCTTGTGATATGCTTCCTTATTATTTTAAATAGTGCTTAAGGGAAGTGGAAGATAACAATCTCAGACCATCAATTAACATGCTTCCAATATACACAAACACAGAGATACACACACACACAGCAGTTAGCTCTCTACATTATAAACTATAGCCAGAGCTCAACAAATCCACTAGCCTAACACCTGGTGCTAGTGCTTTTTAAGATTGGGCTAGATCTCGCCAATATGTTTTTTTGATGTCGGTTTGACTATTGGGCTATTTGAGCAAATTAGATCACTGTTCCACCATGGATTACCATGTGTCACACACCCTGATATTGTGCATTTAATTCCTTTGTTGAGGGTGGAGAGGAGATACCAATCATGAGTTTGTTAATTCCTTTTTCCTACAAAAGTAAAAATGAGACAATAACATGGGATCAAACTGACAAAATTATATAAAGGTTTTTACTGATCAGAAATTTGGGCTAGGGCTTTATCTTGGTAGGCTAGTAGAATTTACAAACCCACTAACCATGTGACTGGTGACTGTCAAAACCAGATTCAAGGGTCACCGACACATCTTCTGAATTGCAAGGGCTCGCTTATGATACATATCAAAGGATTTAAGTGATATAATAATACAAATTCAGTGAACTGCAAGGGCTTTCTTATGTTACAACAAAGGACTTAAGTGATATAATAATACAAATTCAGTGAATTGCAAGGGCTAGCTTATGATACAACAAAGGACTTAAGTGATATAATAATACAAATTCAGTGAACTGCAAGGGCTAGCTTATGATACAACAAAGGATTTAAGTAATACAATACAAATTCTGTGAATTGCAAGGGCTAGTTTATGATACAACAAAGGATTTAAGTGATATAATAATATAAATTCTGTGAATTATAATCATTGTAAAATGATTTGAGAACTTACTATTAAATATTCATTGGAAAGGCCAAAGCAATCTGGTCCCGAGATTTGAATCTCTGTGTCAAAGAATGGATCATAGTCACCTGCGATATAAAAATTATTCTGATGATGCACATTTTCTGACAAATAACCATTTCAAGGATCAATTTTATTTGGACTCACATCAACAAATACACAAAATTCTTCACTTGGATGGCCAATATCCAGCTAGCCATGGCTAGGGATAGGACGATTCAAATTATAATTTTTTTATTTGATTTTTGATATATGGTCCACGGTTTGATTTATTCAGAATACCTTTCACATGTAGTACAAGTAAGCCATTTATCATACATACATTTTTATAAACTATTTTAAGAACAAGACACTTTATTTTTAATGGTCATTTGTAAAATAATTGTAAATATAAAACTATATCTAAACTAGAAAACAAAAATAGCATTTTTACCATTGGAATTACCAGAAAGTTGCAGAAACGTTTACATGTATCATTTAAAAAACAAAATCGAAATGAATACAGTTCGTAAATTGGAAAATGGTGTACTGAACCATGGGCTGAAAAACGCAATTTTTGTGAACTGCGATTAATCGTCCCATCCCTAGCCATGGCATCAAGGTGTGTGCTCTATGTGGAACTGCTCAACAGGAACATTCATTAAATGTTCAACATTCAATGTATGAAGCACTTTATAGATGAATGACACAAGTATAAAAATACATTTATAGTAAAACACAATGTGAAGAGCAGTTCAAATATCACAGGTAACTAAAATAAAAAGTTAGAATAAAATTCAGTATCTCTTAAATATTTTAATACCAGTTCAAGGTGGAAAGGAAAAGATTTCACCACATTTCTTCCATTAAATATATCTCTTCCAATTTACTTTAGATGAGTGTACTCCACCAAATTGTGTTGGATTATCTGTCTTCAGAATAAATGAATTAGAATGTGTCAAATATGAATGACCAATATATAAAAACCATCAGTTCATTCATGTAATACCACATCTGCATAAATTAGCTATTAATTGACCTAGGCCAGTCTTGTAAAATAGTTTCCTATAACACATTTTTCTTCCAGACACTTTAAAAAAAAAATCTTCATAATTAATCAAATATATTTATAATAAAATTGAAAAACAAAAACCCATAACCAATGGTAAATGCCTACTGACCATTTATCCACTAATAAATTGTATTTGCATGATCAAATCAAACGTTTTTGAAGCAGTGTCTTAAGAAATATTGAGTACAATATATTTCATTTGAAAAATTCTTTGACAACTTTTACAGCATACAAAATAATTAGACTATGATAAAACCTGTATGTGAAATTATATCTTCATCTGAATCACTCTCCACCTGCCATGTTGAGCTGCTATTTTCATTGCTTGATAATGCCACAAATGTTGATGATGGAGCCGACGAATCCTGTGAATTAACATAATCGTTGTTTGGCGTCCATATTGGGACTGTATCAGTTGTGGAATCCACAGTGGGTGAAGACAATTTAAGCCGTCTAGTGCCATAATGGTGTGAATGTGTATATTTTATCTAAACAAAATTATAATAAATTAATAATAATAAAAATTCAACATTAATATTACAAATGATCATAAATTAGTTAGTTGTTAGTGCAAAACAAACCTAAGTATTGACATTGGTTCTGTAAATGATGGAGTGAAATAAAAATTCATACACCCAGCTCAAAATTAAGATTTCTTTTACATACAGATTCTGAGCTTGTCAAATCCGTATGACTTCTTCAAAGTGTTTGAAATTCAGTTAAATCTTTAAAGTAATTTTAAAGAGCAATTTATTCAAAGCTATTATTAACAGAATTGATTGACATGAAACAGTTTGCAAATGCTTTTCAAGAATGTTTAATGTTTTGTGAAGAATGTAAATGACTGAACTGATTTTAAATGACCATCTTTCCATTATTAATGACGACCACCTAACAGAATAGAATATCTAACAAAACAGAATAGTGAGTGATTTTAGTTAACAATAACTTCTAAATTATTTCATACATCTTCTACACAGACATTTAGCATATATGAAGAACATTTTGTTCAGTATCGTGTTGCGATTTGCTACACAATTCTAAAATATTAAATAGTAGTCAGGGAACTTTTTGTTTTCATGATCTAGATTAGCAATATTTCTAGTCAATTAAAAATTGATTAACAACTACTAGCTGTTTAATTTTCTAAAATTGTGTAGTGATCTCTGAAAATGGTGTAGCGAATCGCGAAGTGATACTGAACAAAATGATCCCTGGTAGTTGCTACTCTATCTTCAACTGATCACCAACTGTCGCTAATCAAAATTCTAAAAACAAAATGTTCCCTGATATACACATGCTAGACAAGTCGAGAATACATCAAAATGAGCATCAAGTAAACTGAACATAGAAATAGGGAATATTACACAAGTGTCTGTTGTATACCATTTATCATGTTATCTGAAAACATATCAGATATCTAAAATAAGTGATATCTAACAGACATGAGTATGGTATTCAGTTTCTTAAATATTCTCAACAATCAGGTTTATGTAAAGTTTAAATGCCTTTTCCAACTAAAACTTTAACTGGGCACTTGTGTTTACAGGCTTAACTTGTATGTCACAAAACAATCTGTTTCAGTAGTGCTAATTTCACTGGAGGGTGTGGCTTTAACATAGCGGCTACTACCATGGAACATCCAGTCGAATAACTAAATCAATATCCCACATAGATAGGGGATCACTGTATGATACCAAAACTTTCACACAGTGTTAATTCTCCTCAGTAACAATTTAAATAAATACATATACATGTACATGTATGTCTAGGAAAAGTACCAAGTTTGTAGATATTTTGACATCCTTCCTAAAAAGCAATGTATACACATCAACTTACTTCACTTAGCGGTGCATCTTTCTTTTTGCTTGCTTTAGCCCTAGCCTCTGAAAAATGTAATACGGGTAATTTTATTAGATATATTTGGAATGTATACTCTAGCTAAATAAGTGGTCAGTCAATAACTGTCCTAAAAATACTACATATGTCCAGAAAATTTGAATAGCTTCTCTTGACATTGAATATAATATTATATAACTTGTTTCCATTATCTGACATACACATATGCAGGGCTTTAGATTGCACGAAAGCTGAGGTGATAAAGGGTGTGCCCAAAACAAGCCAACCCAAATTAAGTACAAACATGCTAACCTCAAACCATTTCACCTCATAATCAATGGAAAGTTCAACTATAATTAGATTAAAACAAGCATTCTGAGTACAGCTAAAGCAATACATGTCTGCTACCGGGACCAACAAATATTTGTATATCCTAAATTCAAGGGCCATAATTCTGTGAAAAATGGGTAAATTGCCATGAAAGTCAAACAGCACAAAGTATACACAGAATTTCAGCTATATATCATGAGGTATTTTGAAAAAACATCTGGAAAACTATGTGGGATAGACGGAGATGGTTTGACCAGTACAAGGCTCGAATTTGGCTGGCAGCAGGCGGCAATTGTCATTCAAAACGCTTTCCAATAAGCTGTTTCACAAGCAGCTTGTGCTTTCCATTTTATTTCGAAAAATTGTTTCCAGTATATGCCAGAATTCTTGATTCACGTTTGTCACGCATTTTCCGTATTTTAATTGAAGAACTTAAAATATTACAGTACTACATTTGTACCGACATTGTGGACGCAGCTATTTTACAGTGGTGCGCACACCAATAATGGAAGAATTATCTACCAACAACATTCTTGAAACTCATTCGGATCACATTGGCCGATTGCGGTTTTTCAAATCAGAATTCAGCAACAGTGAGTGATGCAAACGTCTTGAACTATTTAGACCGATTCTCGGAGTGGTCATTCGGTTTAACATGTAGCATAAAACAGGTAGGCCCTACATAATTTGTTTGGACTCTTTATTTTGTATAGATTTAATAAAATAAGTGTAAAATGATAGCAATACCTGTGCTCTAGAACTACTTCTCAATTTCAAACATTTGCCTCCCAAGTAAAATTTGAGAAGCAAAGAAGCTTCCCAAACAACAAAATGAATTGCGAGCTTTGCAGTAGAGGACTAACAGCTTCAAATGCATTTCTGAATAAGTACAACTCTTTACCAGCTATTATTAACATTACTGCATTAAAAAGACTTCAGTGTGCTTATAACACACAAAATGCCTGTTGTTTCCAAATTAGTGAGATGTAAAGCTCCAATATAGGTGAAGACATATTGCAAGTAAGTTCTTACCAACTTTCCTCTTAAGTCTGTTCACAAGGGGAGTTCCTGATGAGTTAAAATGCATCCCAAGTTCGCTACAGAGACTGGAAATACTGTTCTCTAGGTATGCAATGTAACTTATAATTCTCTGCATCATGACAACCTAGCAAAAAGGTAAAAATGTGTTCACAAAATGAGTAATAGCATAAAATATTAATTATATAATTTATTTACTATCTATAGTTGGATCATTGTTTCAAATACATGTAGCAAGTATAGACTACAATGATAGGTAAACTCTAGAAGAGCTATAAACTTAGCAACTGATACATTGGAGAAAATTAATCCAGCAAGAGACTCAGTTGTATGTTTTATTGCTTATTAATGATGTCCTTGGATAACTGGAGGACTACATTGCTCTTCTGTTAGTGTTATGTGCACTCTATTGAAGCTGGGTGAGTGTGGCACTGTCAAAATATAGCACATCTTCTTTGTCAGCTATCAGGAGATTTTATAACAAAGCCTGTTATATTTTGTTTTAAAATGTTTACTGAATTAACTTTCCGAACACTTTTCTCCCTAAATATGAAGAGTGTTCATTTGATTAAAGTTTAGTTAATTAAAATAAAATTTGTTTTAATGGTTTCTCTTACAGAGATGTAGTGTAAATAGAAATTAGCTTACAATTAACTGGGAAAAGCTACAAACACATTTCTATATACCTTTGTTTCTCTGCCATCATCAGTGCATCCAGGTATTAGCTGACAAATTACTCTGAGACTTTCATTCAAAGTGTGATGACGCACTCTAAACAAGCGATATTCAGTTCAATAATTTACAACAAAAGCAAAATGTGTACACAGATTGTAACATTATAATGTTCAAGCTCCAATAAAATTAAAATTAGCTCCACTATTACATGTGGATCTAAAGACAGCCAGTTGGAGCTCATGTCCACCAATCAAAACCTTACTTGCAGAATCCTGCCAGTGATTTAAAAATAATTTGAAAACATTCCGAATTATCCTGAGGGTATACGACATGTTTCGTGTGAATTACGAATGCCTTAAAACATGTTTTATTTTATAAAATAAATAATTTGTAATGTAAAACTGAAGACTGATTTAGTTTTTTTTTAATTTTATAAATAAATAAATAATTTTTAATGTAAAATTGAAGACTGATAACCCACCCCGTACGTATTGGTATGGTTCGCTGTACTGCGGCCACTAAAATAAGACTCGCCCGATATTTTTAGAATTTGTATGCTCCCAAATAACGTTACAAAAGGCGAAGTGTGACTGGTCAATATTTAAATTATTATTTACAGACGAAATGTTACCTGGACATTGGGGACTATGCAGTGTTGTTAGTTTTAAATCGCTGGCAGGATTCTGCAAGTAAGGTTTTGATTGGTGGACATGAGCTCCAACTGGCTGTCTTTAGATCCACATGTAATAGTGGAGCTAATTTTAATTAGATTGGTTCAAGCTCGTGAGACGGATTAGAATATGATATGTTTATCCAGTTAATTTGATTCATATTACATTTTCTTTCCCAGTTTAAAATAATATCTGTATGTACATTCTTGAATAAAGTTTTTTGTATAATTATTTACCCCACCCCCACCCATTATTTAATACAATAAAACTGAGTAAAATATTAATGTTACACCACGTAAATTTCCTTTTCAGATCATAATGCACTAGCTGTTCTCTGTTTTTGCAAACCGATACATAATAATTATTGCACTTGCACTGACCAATGAGCATGTTTGGTTTGATCAACAGCATTTGGATGGTTAAATAGTATGGCGCTATATTTTTTGTATATAATTTGTGTATACAGGTATTTATTTATTTTACTGATATAATAAACCAATACTTTTTGCTGTGTTCTTCATACTGTCAGAGAAATAATAGTGCCACCAATGACTAGTGTGTTTTGTTGTTATCATGCACCACTCTGTATAATATAAAATGTTATCCCAATCTAAATGGTGTAAAGGTCTCTTTCCACTTAAAGGGACACACCCTAGTTACGGCTATTTGTTAACCATTACGGCGTTGTTTTTCGCTATTAAACCCCATTTTTCACAAATAAAATTGCACTTTACTTACATTTTATTATTTAGAATACACATTTCCATTCACCTGAAGTGCTTTTTGGTAATCCTGATGTTTGTAAAACCACGAAATGCATTTTTTCACAAGACGTGCTATCGAGAAAAAACCGTTAAGCAAGCGAGGTCCAATCTATTTTTAGAGGGAATCTTCCTGTGTAAACGTCACAGATGTTGGTATACCACGTGACCGTTATCATTTTGGTCCGGTTTGTTTTCTCGTGCACGGTTTGCGCAATCAACATCCGATTTGTTGTTGTTCATTTGTGCGATTTTTCTTCACAGTTCGTGAACATTTTCAGTAACAATAAAGTTCAGAAAAGTAAGTGTCTCAATACAAAACGTTACAAACCCTTAAAACCAATAATTTTGCTAAGTCTTACGATATCTGGAGAGGGGATACAACCAGGACAGAACAGTTGGAACATGTCCAGGAGAGGTGAAAAGAACGCACCCCAAGTCTTGTGCGCACTCTGTGAAATTTGTCGTGACGTAGGCATTGTTGTGCTTCGAGCGACATCTACCGGTGACATCAGAATACTAACTTTCAAAATTATTTCAAGCAATTGGGACATGGGGATTCCCATGGTATTTATCGATATAAAACCTGCTTTTTTACTCCATTTGATAAAAACGTGATCTAAGTGTGTTACACGTTTGTAGATTAACCAAATTATAATATATTATCGCTGGATGGAACTAGGGTGTGCGGCTTTAAGCATTTTTATGTGATATTTTTTTGCACCATTTCATGCAAACGTGGCATTATCCTCTTTAGTCAATGTGGACAGATAGCGCTGGCTGTTCATCAGTCACAAGGATTACTGGAAAACATTTGCGTATTCTGAGTGTCAAGTGCCTGGAATCTTTGTAAATTTCAAACCTTGGTGTTTAATTAAGCTTTACTGGTAATTACTGTAAATACAAATTTCTGTAAAAACAAATCTATTTTATATTAGTGTATTAATTACTGCGAACAAAAAATATTTAAATAAAAATATAATATAAGTTTTAAAAATAAAGACCTTTCATTTTCTCTGTGTCTTTCCATTAGTTTGAGCATAGTTCGTGGGGTTCTTTCCTTCCTAGCTTGACTGGATGAACGGCTGTAACTTCTCTGAGGAGTGGAAAATGACTTCGGACGATTTTTATCCTGGACTGATGATGTATCACTTTTTTCAATCTGAGTCTGAAAATCAATTTAGGAGTTATTATGAGCCTTTCCATCAACAAATTTTTTTTTTTTTTTTTGTGGCACTGCAATTTGGAACTTCAGAAAAATAAAGAGTTTTTTCATCTCTGAACATACTGTACATGTCTAGTTTTTTGTTCAAACCATGTTACGACATGATTTTTTAAACAAATGATTGGAGACCATCTTGTAATCCCCTACCCCAACATAACTTTCAATATAAACCTCTATTTTCCAGGCCTGGATTTTAAAATACAAAATTCCGTAACTCTCCAGGTTAATCAAGACTCATCGAAACCTGTGCATTCATCGCCTTGATTATAATGACACTGGTTTTATTTCTTTGAAACATTAAAAACAGCCCATAAATAATAATGAGATTCTTGAAATGACCTTACCGAGCTGACACTGAAAGGATGTTCTATCAGTGATTCAGCATCTTGATTCTGTTGAGCTTCTTCAGACTTCAATGAAGAACAAGCCTGGGACAAATGAAATTCCTCTTTCATGGTAGATTCAGTCTGGACTTCCTTCAAACGTGAAAATGGCAAATCGTCCAGCAACAAATCAGTATCTTCCTCTTCCTCGTCTTCTCCAAGATGAGACGACGGTATGATGGGATGATAAATAAATTTTGTATCCATTGTTCTAAAAATCAACAAAATATTAATATATAAATATAGTTGCATATTTTGTCTTACTTTCAAAACATTAAAAAAATAATAAAATAAAATAAAAACAACTTGACATTTTGTGCACTTTACATAATACCATCAAATTATTTTTCATGGGGGAAAAAATTATGTAACCTCTAATAGAGACAATTGGATTTCATAAGAATGATTATTCAGTTTGTATGTTGGCAACACATTTTCAAATTTACAAAGACCTCCCCCCTCCTCATACACACATACACAAACACACTGAAAGGAGAACAGAAAAACATCTCACCAAAGAATATTTTTTAAATGATACTGTACATACTATATTTTTAAACCACAGGTTACTCTTGTCTGAAAGCTGCAAAGGATCTATGTGCACTTTCCATAAACAGAACCTGTGTGGCAGGGGTTGGGATGGGAACAATTTATATAAATGATAAATAAATCATTAAATGCTCTATTATTTTCTCGATGCAAATATAATCAGCCCCCACACCCCGGCTCAAATGATTGAGGCTGAATTAGAAAACATTAAACCACAATTCCTTTTGCACCAAAATGTTCAATTGTCAACACTATGATACACACCTCACTACAAAATCAAGGGTTTTTGGGTGGGGGGGGGGGGGGGGGGGGGGCAGTTTTTAATTGATCATTTACAATATTTTCGGTAAGCAGGAAAAAGATTGCATCGTTTCCAAATTGGTATGTGGTATGAACCCCCCACTTCCAAAAAAAAAAGAAGAACAAATGGCAACAAAAAACAGTTTCAATTGATAAATTACTTATTAACATAAATACTGAATATCTAAATTATAAAACTAGCTCAGTTTCCCATAATGGGCAGCAATTTTCATATTAGAATGCAGAGAAAACATTATAATTTTGGGAGTAAGTGAAACATATAACCAACTCATATCAATTAAATGCACATGCAATTAAATCAGTAACATTGACTTTATTTGAGCCAATTTGGCAGGAAGCAAGAAGACCATTTTGTCAGTTTCAAGTCCAAAGTGGACATTTGTAAAAGATGATCCAATTTCAAGGGCTGCCTCCATTCTGAGACTTTTCACTTTGTAAATACCACAATGTAATGATACATAAAGAATACTTAAATTAATTGCGGTATGTTTTCAGCTGTAGAAAAAACACAAGATGCAACATAAGCAGTCTCTTAAAGGTAAAATGCATAGTATTTTATTGATTAGAACATGCTTCAATTTGACACAGTAGCCAAATTAGGTGAATGTGAGAATGCTAAGTGTTGTCTTTTAAAGTTGGCAGCTATATATCTGTAAACATAAAACATAGACAGTGGTGGATAATGCATTTGCCACCGAAAATCAATGCCTGTAGCCTACTATGATATAAACACTCTGGGTTTAGAATGACACCACTTACCTTGGTAGCCATCAAATTAGACCACCAGTGAACCTTTCCATAAAATCAATGCCTGTAGCCTACTATAATATAAACACTCTGGGTTTAGAATGACACCACTTACCTTGGTAGCCATCAAATTAGACCACCAGTGAACATTTCCATAAAATCAATGCCTGTAGCCTACTATAATATAAACACTCTGGGTTTAGAATGACACCACTTACCTTGGTAGCCATCAAATTAGACCACCAGTGAACCTTTCCATAAAATCAATGCCTGTAGCCTACTATAATATAAACACTCTGGGTTTAGAATGACACCACTTACCTTGGTAGCCATCAAATTAGACCACCAGTGAACATTTCCATAAAATCAATGCCTGTAGCCTACTATAATATAAACACTCTGGGTTTAGAATGACACCACTTACCTTGGTAGCCATCAAATTAGACCACCAGTGAACATTTCCATAAAATCAATGCCTGTAGCCTACTATAATATAAACACTCTGGGTTTAGAATGACACCACTTACCTTGGTAGCCATCAAATTAGACCACCAGTGAACCTTTCCATAAAATCAATGCCTGTAGCCTACTATAATATAAACACTCTGGGTTTAGAATGACACCACTTACCTTGGTAGCCATCAAATTAGACCACCAGTGAACCTTTCCATAAAATCAATGCCTGTAGCCTACTATAATATAAACACTCTGGGTTTAGAATGACACCACTTACCTTGGTAGCCATCAAATTAGACCACCAGTGAACCTTTCCATAAAATCAATGCCTGTAGCCTACTATAATATAAACACTCTGGGTTTAGAATGATACCACTTACCTTGGTAGCCATCTAATTAGACCACCAGTGAACATTTCCATAAAATCAATGCCTGTAGCCTACTATAATATAAACACTCTGGGTTTAGAATGATACCACTTACCTTGGTAGCCATCAAATTAGACCACCAGTGAACCTTTCCATAAAATCAATGCCTGTAGCCTACTATGATATAAACACTCTGGGTTTAGAATGATACCACTTACCTTGGTAGCCATCAAATTAGACCACCAGTGAACCTTTCCATAAAATCAATGCCTGTAGCCTACTATGATATAAACACTCTGGGTTTAGAATGACACCACTTACCTTGGTAGCCATCAAATTAGACCACCAGTGAACCTTTCCATAAAATCAATGCCTGTAGCCTACTATAATATAAACACTCTGGGTTTAGAATGACACCACTTACCTTGGTAGCCATCAAATTAGACCACCAGTGAACCTTTCCATAAAATCAATGCCTGTAGCCTACTATGATATAAACACTCTGGGTTTAGAATGACACCACTTACCTTGGTAGCCATCTAAT
>NC_054702.1:44732049-44914549 GCF_016097555.1 Gigantopelta aegis
TGGGTTTAGAATGACACCACTTACCTTGGTAGCCATCTAATTAGACCACCAGTGAACCTTTCCATAAAATCAATGCCTGTAGCCTACTATGATATAAACACTCTGGGTTTAGAATGACACCACTTACCTTGGTAGCCATCAAATTAGACCACCAGTGAACCTTTCCATAAAATCAGTGAACCTTTATGTACCATTTTTGTTATTTCAAAAACATCTTTTTTTATGTGAAGTCAAATTAAAATTAATGACACAAAACCACTTTTAGTGGTAGACTGAAGTTGACTGCATGCAAATTTATTTATTGCACACCGGGACAGGGTGAAGCATGATAATCAGTTGTTTTGCAATTGGGTTTTTTATTTATTATTTGTTGAACAAACTTATTAATTCTTACTTAGACAAACAATTGATACAATCATTTTCATTTCATTCAAACTTATTTTCGTGCTTATATCCAATTAAGGTTCAAGCACACTGTCCTGGGCACGCACACACACACACACACACACACACCTCAGCTATCTGTCCAGGACACTGGGTCATTTGTTAGTGGATAGTGACAGAGAAGAGGGTGTAGTGGTCTTACACCTACCCATTGAGTCATTGAAACTCGCTCTGGGTGGGAGCTGGTACCGGGCTGCGAATCCTGTACCTACCAGCCTTTTGTCCGATGGCTTAACCACTACACCACTGAGGCCGGTTGATACAATTAAAAATGCAGACTCCGTTCATTGAAGAAAGAAAGATAACTCTATTTATCTATTTTACACATCTTGCATATTTTAGTGGCAGCATAAAAATAACTGTCCTTATTTAAGATATATTTATTATTTTGCATATTGATTTGAAATACCCCAAATGCATTTTTGAAGTTATGCTTCTCAGGACGAGTTTGTGACGTGTTGGCAGTTTTAGATTTCACCAATTTGGGCACCAGAGGCCTTTCGTCTACTCTGAGCATACCAAGGTATTCTTAGTGGTAGAGTTGTACATATTCAGAAATGCATTTAAATTACTTTAAACTAATTACAGCCTAACATTGATTTTGAGGTGAACTGTTTTGAGGTTAGCATGTTTGTACTTATTTTGAGGACACCCTTTATTGCCTTGGCTTTGGTGCTATCTAAAGCCCAGGCTACAGATTTAAAAGCTATCTTAGCGCTACAATATCATAAAACTGTTGTAAGCTATGACATCACAACAACACATGCCATAATCTGCAACAGTTTTACCATAACATAGCACTAAGATTGCTTCTTTTTACAATGTATTACGGTGACCAGGGATCTCAACAGACGGATGTGGTCTTAGTCATTCTAAACTTTTGGACATACCTAAACCTGGTTCAGTATAAAAAAAAAACCTAGTGGATTTAAGCAAAATAAAATCGTTGGTTGGTAGGTCTATCTCTCCCTGTGGCTGTGGCTCTTGCCGAGTAAAACTTGGAACTTTTCTGTGTGTTCTAACCTAAAACAAAAATAAATAAATAAAATAATAACCATAAAAAAGAAAGTATTATATAAATTAATCAACTAAGAAGAAACAACCTAATTCCATTAGACGAGCATATTTAAAATTATAATTTATTTCGGTCTCGGGTTCAACGAACTTCAAAGCAAAATAAAATCTGAAATGGCACCTTTTTTTTTAAACAAAAAAGGAATTGATTTATGCGCATAAATTGATGAAGTATTGATGTATTTATACAATATTAAAATTCAAAAAGTGTTTACTTGTCACATATCATACTTTAAACTAATAAATATCTTCAAGTTTCCCGCTCCTAGCCCTTTCTAGATACGCTGGTTCCACGTGAGTACCCCGAAAGACTTGTCGACCTCGTCCTCGAAAGGCTGTATTTACGGAATAAAGCGAAACTTGACGAAGGTACTTGCCCCCAAACCTATGACGTTTAACACATTGGTAGTTCTGGAAGTTGTTTATGAATCGTGATGGATGGGGAATCATGTTCAAATTCTTCTTGTTTAAATGGTGTTGGTATGTAACTCTCATATGATCATGATATAACACTATTTAGTAATGACCATCGATAGCTTTCTTTAATATATGCACCGATGTTTACTAACACTTTTGAAAAATGTATCGGCTTGCTGTCACATGACTTGAGTCTTGACGAACTGTGTGCTGCTACCTTTCTTGTGCTATGCTTTTTAACTCTGTTATGTTTGTATAATCAACTTGTTTGAAGCATATTGTTAATGCGTGTCAGCTTGTTTTTCCAATATTATAAGATTTGATAGGTTTCCTTCTAACTGTATGTATCACAAACAAAAATATTTACACAATGTAGGAAATGTTGAATATGAGAAGATAACTCTTACAACCTCCATGACTAACATTATTATATATCAATATATTATATAATCTACTAAATAACTTGTACTTTCATTGTATGGTAATAGTGTATAGGTTGTCATTATAAGGTCTTTTTTAGTAGTTTGATGTTGAACCTTTTGTTATAGGTAATTTCTGTGTTGATTTGATTTACATACATTTATTCTGAAACTTGTAGGATTATCATATGTTTAGTAATGTGTGCATGCGGTATCCATGCATAGCCATATTTAATGATATTAGATGGTTCATTGTTGGGTGGGGAGATGGTACATTGTTTAATGGGGCGATGGTTCATTGCTAGGTGGGGAGATTGTACATTGTTTAATGGGGCGATGGTTCATTGTTGGTTGGGGAGATGGTACATTGTTGGATGGGGAAATGATTCATTGTTGGGTGGGGAGATGGTAGAATGCTTGCCATGGATTGTATGATCGATTAACATCAATGGATTTTTACCTGTTCCAGTCAATGCTTCATGACTGGCATATTAAAGGCCATGGTTTATGTATGTATATAAAAAAAACCCAACAAAATAAACCTCTTGTTTAAAAAAAACCTACAAAATAAACCTCTTGTTTGAACTGTACGAATAGTCTTTAATTCTGGTGACAGCAGGTTTCCTCTCATTATCTAGACCAAGTATTGAAATAACCGTGTATCTTAGCTATTAAGTAACCATAATTTTAAATTGTGCTGAAATATATTATGAATTACAAACATATAATGCTCAATAGTGACCTTGTAATGCTGCATGACTATATAATACATGTATCAGCATACATGCATGTAAATATTATCAATATGCTAATTGTACACACGTTTGTATACATCACATACTAATGCTATAATGTGTATTATATGACTTATAATCCAAGGGCCTAATTCACTAAACTCTGGCAACTTTGCGATCTCGCAGTGCAATGCTAAAAGACTTACAAAGAGGATGCTTTGTTATCTAGCAGAGCCTAACAGACCTTTGTGAATTAGGCGCCAGGTCTTAACATATTTATCAAAATGGTTTCCCATGAGATTGAGAAGAGGATTTGGTTATACATTTACAACAATGAGAATTTAATAAAATTATGTTTGCATGAAGCTTATACTTGTCTTTGTTGTTTGTGTCTTCTTGTTCTTGTATAATTGTTTTTGTCTTTCATACATGTATATAATGATTGGGGCTATTTAAACATATATACATTAACAATAAACAGCTGACCAAATACAATGTGGTGTTTTTTTAAAGCATATTGATAACAAGTAAAATCAAATAGAGCCTTTAGATATCAGTGACAAACTCCAGCATGAACAATACGATAGTTCTACGACAATACAAGACGCACATTTGCCTTCCACACTAAACTTTTAAAAACATTACTCATGACAAAGACTCAAGTTACAATACTAAATTCACACAGAGCAAACCAGTGATATATATGTGCTCATTTAACACTTAACACCAGCTTCCCAATTAATTAAAACAACACATGGTATTAACGTTCACCTTTTCTTGCGGATAAAATGACATGCTTGCATTTTTTATAATGAAACTTACATGTTGAGGTTGCAATACTTTCTACACACAATCTTGGCTGCTGTTGACCACTCACAATACTTTAATGACTCGATATATTATATAAAATGACAATACATAAATAACAATAAAAAAATAATATTGACTGAGGACATATTTTTTGTAAAAAAATATCATATCGGTCTCATCACAGTGCCATAATTGTTTATCTTTACATCAATCAATTTAATGAAAAAATATATACCACTCAAAAGAATTTAAGGGTCAGACGATATTTTCGACATTATTTTCTGAATATCAGTTATATTAGCTAGACCATAATGTCACGCATGGTATTGTTCCATTTTGACGAAAGTGGGTCTAAGCAACCCATAAATGAATTAAAATCCACTGTCATTGACACTGTCGACTAGTTCTAATGGCAAAAACATGCTTACATTTGCACGTAAATTAGGGCGAAAGCGAAAGGTCTGCTAAGTGCCCATAACTTGCTTTTTCACAAAGCGCTTCATTTGCACGCTTTGCATGTGTATTCCATGTTCCCAATGCTGAATTTCCATATAATTGGAGCTTGCGTTCGTGTACAGTGCACACTCCAAATTCGACAATGGTACGACGTCAACTGACTATCGAAGATCGAGGAAGGGCTATTGCTTGGCTTCAGGATGGCAATACGTAAAGAAATGTTGCTCTGAGACTTGGTGTCAGTCAGAGTGTCGTTGGCCGACTGTGGCAACGGTACCAAGCAACGAATTCTGTTCGAAATCGTCCACGTTCGGGAAGACCCCGAAGCACTACAAATAGAGAGGACCACTACATCACAAATATGGCTCTATGTCAACGCACAACCACTGCACGCCGATTACGTGACAATCTGCGGACTGCGACTGGAACTCGAGTGTCTGATCAAACCATACGCAATCGTCTGAGAGCCAATAATCTATGCTGCCATCGCCAGGCTGTTCGACCACCACTCCTACCACGTCACAGAACGGCCAGTCGTCACTGGTGCACGCTTCATCTGTGGTGGCAACGTGTTCAGTGGGGTCGAGTGATGTTCACTGATGAGTCCAGGTTTAGTCTCCAGTTCACCGACGGTCGGGTTCGTGTCTACAGACGTCCTGGGGAGTGCTTCGCTGACGTTAACATTAGACAACGTCACCGGTTCGGTGGTGGCAGCGTCATGGTGTGGGGCGGCATCTCTATCCACCACAGAACCCTCCTCTATGTGGTGGATGGCAATCTGAATGGAATCCGCTATCTGAATGAGATTATCCGGCCGTTGGTTCTCCCAGGCCTTCAGCAGATTGGCGGCGGGGCAGTTCTGCCGGATGACAATGCCAGACCCCACTGCGCCAGGGTGGTAATGGACTTTCTCCGACAACAACGTATTGCCAGGATGGATTGGCCAGCATATTCGCCTGACTTGGCCCCAATAGAGAACGCCTGGGACAAATTAGGCAGGAGAGTTCGGGATAACCATGCCCCTCCGGCCAACCTTCATGATCTGGGTCAACTTCTTATGGCAGAGTGGCAGGCCATTCCCCAAGAGTTCTTCAGACGTCTGATCAACAGCATGAGGCAACGATGTGTCGAGTGTATTCGCGCCAGGGGTGGATTCACACACTATTAAACGAATGTTCTAATGTGTAAAATCCATGTTTGACAACCTTCAACTTTGACAGCATGTCATGTGACTTTCTTGTATACAGTGACGTTTATTTGTGTTTTTTTGTAAATATGGAACAATAAATTAAATTTTTGGTGTAGTTTACATCATCAATCTAATACACTCTGAAACTTATTTGGTTATAAATTTTTGACCCTTAAATTCTTTTGAGTAGTATATATACAAATTGTATATAAAACCACATTCCATTTCTTTACACCAATTTCCACAAAATGCAAGTCAGCCAACACTTGAGTATAGACATTTTTGGTAGTGTTAATTTGCATGGTGTGTACAGTGTGCCGATCAGTTGATGATAACGCTTTACAATCTAAGACCAGGACTAATCACAAACTTAAATGTTAAACTGCATACATGTATAATATGTACTTCAGAGCACTCGGTCAATGACCAGTAAAAATGTTGAAAATAAGTCGGTGTATTTATGCTAAATGTGTAGAGGATGCCTAAAGTTATTGCCTGCACCATAATTATGGCTTCATACACAACACAGTATTTAACTTCATATCCATATTTCATAAATGGTACAATTTTTATATTATAATATTTTCCTCAAAAACTGGGAGATGCATCAGTATTCTTAAAAATAAAATAAAATTCAATAGCACTTTTGCATTGAAAATGTTCTAGTGTTTTGAAAATGGAAACATCATGCACCTAATTAATTGTTATTGCAGGGAAATGCAATGTGATGTCATTAAAATACTAACAGTATTCCAGTTAAAAAAAAAAATCTATTTACCTGTACCCTTGTCAAAATAGTTATTTCACATTGAGCAGGCATCACCGTTTACATGTCTGTATGTTGTTATTTTTCATAATTTTAAACAAAATATTAAATTTAAATTTTAAAAAATGAAAGAAGTAAAAAATGTCATTTATAAAATATGTCGTATAAAAAAAATTACTGTTGGATATGTTATATTTATTAAATACCTATTAAATCTTACTATAGTGATAAAGACATTTTCAAACTGTGTGTTCAATTTATCTTGTATTACACATATGTGCGATCTGGACCAGAACTTGTCAGTAGGGAATTTCCTTTTTATTAGTCCCCTACCAGTCCAACCGGAGGGGTCTATAGGTTTCAAGGTTTCATCTCCGTCCTGTCTGTCTGTGTCTGTCTGTCCTACATACAGTTTTCCGGATGTGTTTTTCACAATGTCTTGAGATATTGAGCTGATATTTTGTATATAGGTTTATCATGTACTGACTTTTATGGCAATTTACTTATTTTTGACAGAGTTATGACCCTTGAAGTTAGTAGATAGGAAAATTAGTTTTCCAGACTTTTGTTTTGCAATTGTATATAACTTTATCATGTACTGTTATTAATCAAGTTCATGGTGATTTACCTGCTTTTCACAGAGGTTTGGCCCTTGAATTTAGGCGATACAAAAAATTGTTGGGTCAGGCAGGGGACATGTATTGCTTTAGCAGTACTTTCAAAATGCTTGTTTTTACTGGAGTTAGCACCTTTTTATTACTGACGTCATGTCTGATTTACAAATTACGTCACATCATATTTGAAACATTACGCAAGACTGCCATAGAGTATGATTCTTAACGTTAAGTAAATCCATGAAAGGATGATTGATTAACAGATTTAAGAAAGTGTAGTTATTACATTAATTAAAAAATGTTTTTGTAAAAAAAAAAAAAAAAAAGGTATGTAACAAATAGAGAACTTCACATGCGTTGTTTTTCTTCCTATTTATGCCACTTGTTTATTTTGCGCAAGAGCATACCCCTCCACTCCTTCGCAAAATAAACAAGTGCAATAAATAGGAATCAAAAACAATGTATGTGAACTTCTGTATATATATATCAAAATAATGGTGCAATCAGTGTCTATCGTAGATCTTAATGGCATTCTACACACATTTTACGATTCCTTTATTTTTTGCTTATATCCTCTTAAAAGTTTAAGTATATTATAAGCTGTCCTGGCACATATACCTTAGTTAGCTATGCAGTCTGTCAGGACGGACCAATGGAAAGAAAGAAAGAAATGTTTTATTTAATGACACACTCAACACATTTTATTTACGGTTATATGGCATCAGACATATGGTTAAGGACCATACAGATTTTGAGAGGAAACCCGCTGTCGCCACTACATGGGCTACTCTTTCCGATTAGCAGCAAGGGATCTTTTATTTGCGCTTCCCACAGGCAGGATAGCACAAACCATGGCCTTTGTTGAACCAGTTATGGATCACTGGTCCGTGCAAGTGGTGTATACCTACCCATTGAGTCTTGCAGAGCACTCACTCAGGGTTTGGAGTCGGTATCTGGATTAAAAAATCCCATGCCTCGACTGGGATCCGAACCCAGTACCTACCAGCCTGTAGACCTATGACCTAACCACGACGCCACCAAGGCCGGTGGACGGACCAATGGATAAATGTTATTCAATACTGGGAGTCAAGTCAGTATAGTGACCTTACAACTCTGAGACTGAGTTGGAACTGACATCGACTTAAATAAAACCCAGGAACATGATTAAGGCCAGGTAATAGTATAATATATATCGAAAAGAGTAGCTCATGAAGTGGCGGCAACGGATTTCGTCTCTCAATACCTATGTGGTCCTTAACCATATGTCTGACGCCATATAACCATAAATAAAATGTGTTGAGTGCCTCGTTAAATAAAACATTTCCTTCCTTCAGTACAATATACCACATACTGAAATATTGTTTAATGACAGCACATTTTTATACTATGGCTATTTGGTGCCTCAAATATTGGTTATTTTAACAGATAGAGAGAAAGAGAGACAGAAAGACAGACAGACAGACTGATAGACTGAGAGACTTTGTGTACTCCTGTCGGAATCAAAGCAATAATGAATCTGGTCTAAGAGTTTAACATGCACATTGAGAGCAAGCTATTGTAGCACATGCCTGTCATGGGCAAAGGTGTCTCCTCTATCCAGGACAGGAAAGGGTTTGTGGTGGGAGTAGAGTGCAAGAGAGCACCAGCAGCCAGGGCATTTGTGATGCTATTGAATTTTGAATGTCCCATAGGATTATGTCCAAAATATAAAATACTGTGCAGGTTTTCATGAGGTGATTTGACGCATAATTTGGAAAGGTTCATTAATATAAAGAAATGGAGCTATTTTAGTAATTTTGACTTAGTTTGCCGATTTGTAGCTTATAGAAACATATGTTTTATATAGCCTTTCCAAAGGAAGGACAGGACATACTAGTTGTGGGACGGGAAAAAAGTTCATTGATGGTAGTACTAGACGAAATAACTTCCGGCTGGGTCAAAGTTCGAGGTGCACCCAACTTTTGATAGAGAAGTGAACACCACAAGTCCTGTGATTGGTTATAAATGTGAGTGTGTTGGTTGTAAAAAATAATAGTTTCATCTGGGTAAAAAAAAGATGCAATTATATTTCATCTAGTACCAATGTGTCAAGTGGCCTTGTGCTTGAAACATGTATGGGGTACCTGTAAAAAAAAGTACTTGTGCGGAACTAGAGTAGTCATAGACGCTACCCGTTATCTCAGAAACGAGCAGCTTGACACCCATTTTTTTCTGATTCACTTTAAGTGTGAGGGGTGGTAGTATTTATATCCATGGCGTTTATGTCGATTGATACGCTGCAGGTAGGAGTTTTAGCCACATATGTTACTATTGTCGTCTATAGGATTTGATTTGGTGGTATACACCCTATAGCACATATTCAGTGCATAATAAAAAATATGATTTTGTCATTTTATTTAATTAAATTATACTGGTTGATTAATTAGCCATCACTCGACCATGCAAGTTCACAGTGACCTTGACCTTGACAATAATCTCTGTACATGGCTGTGAATGGAGTTTGAATCAAAGTTAGTATTTATATCCGTGGCGTTTAATTATGTCGATTGATACACTGCAGGTGGGAGTTTTAGCCACATATGTTACTATTGTCGTCTATGGGATTTGATTTGGTAGTACACACCCTGATGGCGATTGATCCTTCGTACTCAGGCGAGTGCTCTATCATATCATCTGAAAGATTAAACACGGAAAAACCTAAAATCCTTTTAAAGATAAAATACAAGGGAAACTGGTAGTGTCCACTACATGTAGGTCTAAAATTAAATTTATTTAAATTTGATTTTTTAATATATTTTTTTAAAGAAGAAGAAGAAATTACTTATTTGCCAATAGTTATTTAGCTGAAAACAAATAGCCTGTGAATTAACACATCCACAAAGTTTCCATCCACTATAAATGCGGGAGTGGGATGTAGCTTAATGGTACAAAGCTCGCCTGATGCGCGAACGATCTAGGATCGATTCCTGTCGGTGGGCCCAGTGGGCTATTTCTCATTCCAGCCAGTGCTCCACAACTGGTGTAACAAAGGTTGTGGTATGTACTATCCTGTCTGTGGGATGGTGCATATAAAAGATCCCTTGCTGCTAATCGAAAAGAGTAGTCCATGAAGTGGCAACAGCGATTTTCTTCTCTCAATATGTGTGGTCCTTAATGCATTGTTAAATAAAACATGTCCACAATGAATGCTATTGTGTTAAAGGGACAGACCCTAGTTTTTAAATACTACAGCATGTTTTTCACCATTAGAGCTGTTTATGATCACTGTAATCAAACATTACTTATATTTTATTGTTTAGATTATCCATTTCCATAGAACCGAAGTGTTTCTGGTCATCCTATTGTTTCTAATACCACAAAATGCATTTTTCATATTTTTAAAAAAGCACATGTGTCTGAGAAGTAGCAGTTATTGATTCGAGTTCTAGTCTATTTTTTAATATATATTTTCCAGTTTTAATGTCACACTCTCTTGTTTCACTCTGTTATAACTTTATCCAAGTGTGTTACAGGTTTGTAGATTAACTAAACTTAGTGTTCATTTTTACGAGTTGAAACTAGGGTCTGTCCCTTTAATTATAAAGCCTTTCACTCTAAAATGAACTTCAATATGAATAGAGTGGTGCCATTTTGGATTGAATTGGCATGTGTATCACTGTCACATTTGTAATTATCAGTATATAGCTTCCAACAGACCCAATCAATTTCTTTTTCTATGTTAATGTTTACTAATACATCTGATATAAGCAGCATATATCAATACACCAATAAAAAGTGTGGCACCTCACATCTAATCTGCTTGCATGAAAATGGGGTGGGGGGGGGGGGGGGGGGTCACATACCCTTTAAGAGATTTAATTAATATTTTCATTAGAAACTGTAATTTTTGCTGAAAATCGCAGTTCCATTTTTTGGGGGTACCCTGCACTAGTTTCAACTTATGATGTATACTGTCTGCATAGCAACTATAACAAAGTAAATATTTATTTATTTATTGCCAATGGATAATAGTATTTGCACAAATAATCAATGTCACATATCAGCTGTAGCTGTTTTTATTCCATAAATATTCGATGGTTCACCTCGAACTTTGACACGGAACTCTCTTCTTTGATACCATACAACCCATAGCACATTCCTAGCTAATCCTATAGTGTTACATGCAAGTGGCATATTCCATCATTGCAGTAGTCAAGAAATGATATACATGTACAGGCAGCGTTAGACCAGAGGCTTATTATCAGCTGCAGTTTTAACTGCAAGATACATCATAGGTGGGTGTGATAAAAACTGGTAGCTGACACCTAATTTCTGAGATTACAATTTGAGATAGCATTTACATACATATAGCATGCTTTACCCATTTTGTACATTGATAGGAGATAAGTGATTGGCATATGCCTGTACTATGTGACAACTAAAGTGTAAAAAAAGCTACACTTCAGGTTTCATGTAGCAAACATTCTTTTCCCCAAAAGAATTAAAGCTATATATAGGTAGATCATATTAATGACTAATTACTACCAAAAAATAGTAAGTTTCTATTAAATAATTCAGTGGCCGCTAGAAAATATATGCAGTGCAGTAAACTTTGTCAATAACAAACAAGAAATTAATTTATTATTCAATTTAATAGTAAAATTATGGTTTAGTTGTATGGTTTCAAACTTTTATTTTCATCAATTTGGTTAATTTTGTCCATTACTATTTCATCAATAATGAATATAACTATGAAGTGTTTGGTATGTAACTTATTTTTGTACCTGTCACTCAGTTGTATAATCAGCTTTCAAAACAGTAAAAGTTCAAGGTTCACTTAACAATGATTACAATGTGCAGTTACACTGAACAAATAGGTAAGTGGTATACGATACAGCGAAAGGAACATTGAGAGTTGCTGATATGTTGTTCATGTGTTATTTATTTGCACTGCAGTATTAATTGCTTGTAGCTTATAAGGATCATCAAGTTCCTATGTAAATGCTTATTGAACTTCAACCAGCAATCGAGGAGTAAGTGACAAAAGCCATCATTGAAAGAAAAAGAACCGTAAACTGGTACTTGCCACTCTGATCTTTTCTAATGGAGCATTTGGGAGCCAATTATCTCAACACCCATTCACCTGAGTCACATTTCGCAGTGAAAAGCAAGCAAGCCTTTCAATAAATTGACAAAACTGGAGGTCATTATATATTGTACATTATACCCGAGTTTAGGCCAGAATCATTGTGGCTGTACACAATGCTTTTACAGTAACAGCTGATGGAAGGTTGAGTCAATATTGCAGAAACCTGTTTACAGTTAAAAAGCAATATACCATGCTTGAGCAGGTAGTTTTGCCTGAAAAACACACATTTCTGTATGTGTAATACAGTGGTGTATCAGAGCTTTATCTGTGATGTGCTGCCGATGTTCTTAAGAGTTGCCTCCCCTGTCATTGATGCAATGGTTTGAATTAGACTGTGTGGTCTTCTATTGATTGAATGGAAGTTACGTTCAGCTTGCTCTCCACACATCTGGGTTATTGATTCTGATGTAAAAAAAAAAAAGAAAGAAAAGGGAAATATATGTGCGACCGGAATACAGTATACATGCTTCCATTATATGAGAATGGTCTAGAGGAGACTGGCGTTGTGACCCATGCCGCACGTCCATCAGCCGGCAGCATGGATATTTTAGGTTTGTATGATTGAAAATTCAATAATTTGTTTTCAAATACAATAGCAGAGTTATGGCAATAATTGTCGGTTTCTGGAGGCCCACAGCTGTTGTCTTCAGTACACAACTGTGACGCAGCCTGCCAGTCTCGTAAAGTATTGTTATGCACTATGAGGTGGACACATTTACGTATTTTCACAGAAAATGGAGAAAATGTCACTATTAAGAGAAATTTTGGTTGAAGACTGTGAGGAATTTGAATTTCATGAGAAACTGTTAAAAGGCAGGTTCAGGATTTTTTTTTTTTTTTTTTCTGTGGTTACAAAAAATAATAATTTAAGCCCCAATTCATTGCAGAGTAACCCAAATATTGCTCATATATGACTTGCTTGTATGTATGAAAAATATTAACTGAAAATCTCAGTATGTATATATAATTTGTATACCTGCAATTGTTGCCAGTTTCCGATAAAATGTCTGCTGGCAGGATTGTATATCTACCTGTAGTGTAAAGCTGCTTTTTCTAGAAGAAAAAGGTTCCTATATACATGTATATTATTATGTAGTGTAAAAAAAAAAAGTGGGTGGGGCTATTGATATTTCTAGAAGATTGGGTAATCCAACAACATTAGTAATGTATGTCCAAAGCCCATGTCATGGGGTGGGTCATCCCAGGTGGATGTATATGGGGAACATGCCCTCAGGAAAGATTGAAAATTTGATGCTCCTAAAACATCCTTCAGGAGATTTGTTAGTGCTTTGAGTCTGGAGTCCTTGACTCGTACATTATAGCATGTATGTGGGGTGGGGGTTTTTCTAAATATGTACACATCATTCAAGAGTATATTAAAAAATAGTTTGAAAAATGGGAGGGGAAAGGAATAAATATATTTATGACACCCATTCTGCACCATCCATTTCCTATGCCATTATTACTATGCCCTGAGTTTTCCCCCCACTGCCTCTACCTCCTCCCCCCCCCCCCCCCCCCCACACACACACTGTTAATTAAGGCTATAAGTACATGTACTTTCAAATCTCAGTAATGCAATATAGACCAAAACAAAAACAAAACCCCTTGTAAAACGGTTAGCAGCTTAAAAATTAATGTAGCCTATATTTGGGATCTGTTAAACAGGTAGCTGCTAGCTACATAGTGGTTTCTGAATGTAGTATTTATCTTACCAGTCTAACTGCATGCAGACTTGACATTTGAAAGGTAGATAGGAAATCTTGTGCAATAATACCGGTACTACCTTTCCCAAGTGATTCTTACAGCCTCTATGTTCTGTTGTTTTTATTTTCAAAGTGCAATGTAAAAAACATTGATAATAATGGTGTTTGTATGTTATTATTTTTATAGAATTCCGGAGACCTTTTGTCTTCATCTGTTTTCCTGCATGTCTTCATTATGACTGTCCTTGACATTTATACATGGAGCTAGATAGTGTACATTTACTTACTTAAAGCTGCAGTCCTTGGAATAGTTTTATTATTTAAGCATTTAGAATGGATGATCCAGTTCTGTTTGGTACATGAAAGGTCCACCACATCGCTATAGTTTCGCAGTGCTCGCTTATCTACATTATCTAGGTCAACCACAAACGCAATGGTCAGCTTTGTTTTTTTTCATTTAGCGGGACGCTGGTAGTACTGGGATTTTATGTGATTTGCGCAGGCCCTGAGCTTCTCATGTGATTTTGAACAAATTTAACTGTCTTGAATAAGGGGTCGTCTCATATCTCCAAAACATATTTATATTCACAGAGGTATGGTACAACATCTTTCCAGGGGTCGGTGGGGGATTTGCCTTGAAATTTTAACAGTGGCCATCGGTTGGCATACACATTACATTTAAGAGGGTGTCAAAAATTATGTAACACTCTTAAGGGGAGATGAAGGCGTGTGTGTATTCAATTTACATATCATTTATCACGACTATATGTTGTTTCTATTCATTACTTAGACCTAAAAAGGTGGGGGGGGGGTGTAATTGCACGGTCGGTCTAGGATCGATCTCCATCGGCGGGCTCGTTCCAGCCAGTGTGCCATGACTGGTATATAAAAGGCCATGGTATGTGATATCCTGTCTGTGGGATGGTACATATAAAACGATCCCTTGCTAAAAAAAAAAATGTAGTGGGTTTCCAAGGTGCGTGTGCGTGGATTTTAGTGGGGTTGGGGGTTACAGACTGTTGAGCGAAGTTTATATGGTGTTATGCTCCCCCAGAAAATATATTTCAATTTTGTTTAGCTTGGGCAGGTAAGTGTTTCGACCCCCAATACCCTCCCCCTTCACATATACCTGTTTCCTCTCTAAGATTTTGTCAAAATTACCAAATGTTTGACATCCAGTAGCCGATGATTAATAAATCAATATGCTCTAACATTGATGTCCTTAAACAAAACAAACTAACTTTACCCTTTCCACACGAAAGAATATTTATTTGAATTTGTTGATTATAACACTCGTAAAATAAGAAGTGAAAACGTCCAATGTCTGCTTTAGTATATTTTATAAAAAAATATATACATGCTCAATGTGTTATACAAACTAAATTTTGAAAGTTCTACTAACACTTTATAAAATACTAATTCTGAAATAGGAAGGTACGATTGTCGATAATACATTGTCGAGATCAAACCAGTTTTAAAGAAAGACTAGTATCGATACTGAACATTTCATTTTTTGAGACGAACCCTACAATTTCAAATCCGCAAACGCACATGTTAACTGAAACTGACAACGGGCTGTCATTTGTGCTTTGCCGAGCAATGGTGGCACAGGCAACAAATCGAGCATATACTTTTAACGATCTCCGTTGATAGCAAACACACACAAGTTTTTTAAAAGTGCATTCGAGCTTGTATTTCATATTTGTACATGATGCTATAAAGTGGTAACCAGAGACTCTAACTTTTAAAATATTGTATAAGTATACATTTTATTTTGTGTTTATTTAAATATTAATTTGAGCTTTTGTTACACAGAGTTATCTATCCAGTGTACTTCAGCTGGTTTATCAAGGTTTATAAAGTTTGAGTTTGGTTTGTTTATTTTAGAGCACATTGATGTATTAAGCATGCTATTGGATGTGTAACACTGGATCATTCTGAAGTAGTTTGAGACAAAACCTGCTGTTTTAACATTAGCAAGATCGAAGGATCTTTATTTTCCTGCTGACAGACTTTGATATACCAGGGGCAGGACGTAGCTTGAAGCGCTGTCAGTTTGGGATCAATCTTCGTCAGTGGGCCCATTTGGGTTCCAGCCAGTGCACCGCAAGTGGTATATCAAAGGCCATGGTATGTACTATCCTGTCATTGGGATGGTGCATGCTACTAATGGAAAAATATAGCAGGTTTCCTCTCTAAGACTATGTGCCAATATTACCAAATGTTTGACATCCAATAGCTGATGATTAACAGATTAGTGTGCTCTAGTGGTGTTGTTAAACAAAGGAAATTTTAACTTTATATACCAGTCATAGGGCACTGGCTGGAAAGAATTGGTCCACTGAGGTGTTTCCATCCTACGACCTACCGGGTTAGCACCGCATGCAAACACTACCATCTCAGCTGGATCGTGCCATGGGCTGCACTATGTGCTGGAGTTTTTTCCCCCATATAAAACCTGTTCTTCTTCAATAATAAGAATAGTCTGATGTATCTGGTACAATAGTTTTCTTTTCTTATTCTTGCAAAACTTTAATTATTTTTGTACTTATAATCAGTTAGGTTAAAACAAAAAATGCTCTCCTTCATGGACACATATCTCAGCTATCTGGGCTGTCCGTGTCAGGATGGTGGGTTCATGTTTAGTTAGAAAGAAGTCTGTACACATAGTTGATTTTCATCTACCCATTGAGTCATTAAAACTTGTTCTGCATGGGAGCCTATACCAGGGTGCGAACACAGTACCTACCAGACTAAAGGTTGATGGCTTTGCTACTATGGCCAAAACTGTGTCGAAATTACCCTTTTAGACAACCTGGCTAGTACCATCCACTGGGGTATCTGTTTAAAAGCATTGCTTTCCTATATTTTTACCTTAACATGTAGCAGATATATTGCCTGACTTCCTGATATTAAAAGAGTCAACATCAAAGACCGCACTCTGACTGTAATCAATTATCAGGTAACATCTGTTGTGTTAAGCTTGCTAGGAAATAATGATAACAACATGAATACATGCTGTGTGTGAACTGGAGATCATCATATTGAAAATATGCAAGCAGGAGTCTTGAAAAAACCCATGCCATTGATAGACATCATTTTAGTAAGAGATTTCCTGTGGATGGATATGTCTATTAAAATGTCAGATGTTTAGTCTCTTAATATATTTGTTAAGTTTTATGTTAGCAGTTGGTGTGGCACAAAAGCATTAATTAATTTGAATTTTGTAACATTTCGTTGCAGAAAATTAGTGAGTAAAGTTTGTTTTGTTTAATGACGCCACTAAAGTACATTAATAATTGATCATTGGCTATTGGTACATGTATGTCAAACACTTGATAATTCTGACACTTGGTTTTCAGAGGATACCCACTACATTTGTCCATTAGCGGCAAGGGACGTTTTATATGCACTTCACCACATACATGACAGCACATACCATGGCCTTTGTTACAGCAGTCTTAGGGCACTGGTTGGGATAGGACAGTTGTTGAGTATTTCAAATTGCTTTATTTGCTTACCCCAGACATCAGTTTGAAAGTATTAGTTAATCTGTTGGGTTCCCATGCTTCATTTTACTGTCTGTTTATAATATACTTTAATAAGTATATTTGAACATTCTCCTTGTTCCAGCCAATGCACCAAGACTGGTATATCAAAGGCAGTGGTATGTGCTATTCAGTTTGTGGGATTGTGTATATCCCTTGTTTGTTTGTTTTTGGGGGGTTTTGGTGGGGTTTGTTTTATATCCCTTGTGGGATGATGCCTATAAAAAGATCCATTGATAGACTAATTAATGGAAAAATGTAGCAGGTTTCCTCTCTAAGACTGTATGTTAGAATTACCAAATGTTTGACATCCAATAGCTGATGATTAATAAATCAATGTGCTCTAGTGGTGTCTTTAAACTAAACAAACTTCAGCTTTCTCCCTTTTTTGTTTTGTTTTCTGTTTTACCTTCAGTTTAACTGGCTACATGTACATGTATATGTATATGCAGGTTTTAATTATTGTAAATTAGTTGATTTGATTACCAGTGCTCAGACATGAGAAATGTAATTATATATACATCTACATCTGTGACTAATTTAAATGGTAACTTTTACATTTAAATATGTGAGAGGCGGGACGTAGTCCAGCGGTAAAGCGCTCGCTTGATGCACCATCGGTTTAGGATCGATCCCCGTTGGTGGCCCCATTGGGCTATTTCTTGTTCCAGCCAGTGCTCCACAACTGGTGTAACAAAGGCTGTGGTATGTACTATCTTGTCTGTGGGATGGTGCATATAAAAGATCCCCTGCTGCTAATCGAAAAGAGTAGCCCATGAAGTGGTGACAGCGGGTTTCCTCTCTATGTATCTGTGTGGTCCTTAACCATATGTCTGATGCCATATAACCATAAATAAAATGTGTTGAGTGCGTTGTTAAATAAAACATTTCTTTTTTTTCTTTTTAAATATGGGAGAGAATTGATTCCTTCACAATATAGACTTTTAAAGTGGTGCAGAATATATTAAGTCTAGAAAGGTAGGTGGTGTAATTTTATCTGGTCATGCATGCCATTGATACCATAAACCTAAAAGAAATACCGGACAGTCCCTGAGTATGTGTATATCGTTTAACTAATGCCTTAAGTGAGTTTTGACCTAGCTTATGACTGTTATTGAACAGTCACAGCTCTATCTTTATATGCATCACTGATCTGCTTGTGTGTACTAATACACATGCTATCACCAGTTGTATTATGCCCATGAGTGAGTGAGTGAAAGGATTTACGTGCATATATACCACGAAGGTTTCACACATGCCTATCATCGGCTTAATCTCTGACTTTGCCAGTGACTAAGTCCAGGACGAGGGGGGGGGGGCAGTAAGTTTGAAGTGGGCGGAATTTGGAATAAAGCCATTTTGTAAAGGTCCAGCGAGTGTGCGGACCAACTAGTAGACACCAAGTAAAAGCCACGATGTAATTGGCTGAAGTTCGATTCCTTGGTTCTACCTGTCAAAACCTAAGTCTACGGAGAATAACCTGCATCCCAATCATGTCCGGACTAAGAAATTAAATCCAAAAGTAAGTTTGACTGCTCGGCCTAAAAGGTTTTAAGGTGATTTGAGCAATTGAACGGGCGCCAAAATGAAGTGCGTTGGACTATTTATAAAAAAAATAAACATAAGAATTTTGAGCCACGGCCGAAATTTTTTAAAGTCCAACTAAGCCCCCAAAAAGGAGGATACCTGTCCTAGTTAAGGTTGGCGAAGCAGGACTCATGGCGAGGTGATGGACTGTTCAGGCCTGAAGTTGGGGAGTCCTTCAGTCAACAGCTTGATGTTTCTGTCGATGGTACTGCGGGACTATGTCCCGCAGTACCATCTTCAGGATGCGATGAATGGTCGCGTTGGATATCGATGGCATCAGGAGTCCCTGCCTGTACAGTCCGTCCTGCTGTGCTGTCACGTAGAGTTGATTTAAGTGGAGGGCTGTCTGTAGCTGGTACTTCCCTTGTCCTGTTGGAAGTTGGCGCCAATGCTCGTCTAACCAAGGTCCCTTAAAGTGCTTGCAATCGGTGAAGTCGCCGATGACCGCTCCTCAGTACCTTGATGGTAGCTGGTCACAAACAGAGTCCAGTCGGGTTGGTCGGATGTCTTTGGTATGGTGGCCGCAGACACCTTCCTCCTCTTTGACTACTGCTGGACCGCCGCAGGAACAGCAACAACTGCCGGAGGTGCTGATGGGCTGGCTGTTGGGTCAGTGATGACGTGTCCCGTCTCCATCTGCGCTGGTACGTCTTCAGGAGGGGCCGCCACTGTCAGTGGAGCTGACAGCTTTGGTCCCCCCTGGGCCGCTCCTGGCGAGTGCTTCGGTCGAGTAGGTGGGGGCGGCGTGCAGAATGAACCGCCCCCGGTGGTTTAGCCACCTGTATTGGATCACCCTGCACCGCCCCTGTCGGTCTCGTCCTCCTCTTCGGAACAGGTGGGGCCGCCCCTGGCGGTTGAGCCGCCAAGTTGGGCCCCCCCCCCCCCCCCTGCGTAGTCTTAGGTTGCCTCCTCCATCTTTCTGCTTGGTGAACGTCGCTTCCTATCAGCGCCGTAGAGTAGCGTGATAGTCGCCGAGTCGCCATTGTGCTCATTGTGATACTTGGACAAAGGCCCAAGCGTATGCTATGCCCATGAGGATTCATTTCATAGTAACTAGTTTTCTCCACTTAGTATTTAGCTGTATTGATTTATTTACACAAAAAGTTTGTTTTTGTTAACAACACAACTAGATAACATCGATTAATTAATCATTGGCTATTGGATGTCAAGCATTTGATAATTTTGACTGTCTTCAAGAGAAATCTGTGTCATTTTTTCCATTAGCAGCAAGGGACCTAGCTTTTATATTTACTAGACAGGATACCACATACCGTGGCCTTTGATATACCAGTTGTGAGGGAACTGGTTGGAATTGGGAAAAACCCAATCCTGTGACAAAAGCATGTCAGGAGAGTGCTCAGTGTGGTCTGGATGAACTCTAGTTTAGACCGGTCTGGATTTTAAAATGAATAAGTAAATTGTCCCCCATGTCCTTCAATTAATTTTCTGTGAAAGTATAGCCACTGGTCTCATACCATTGTAGAGTGAATCCTGTTTTATGTTTCCCTTTTGATGATCAGCTTAATTATGATGGTCTTAGACTCACCATGACATTGTTTCAGAGCAATACCAGAGACAGACTGAAGCATACCGGTAATGCATGTAATATCAAATGGACCTACAATCTTCAGTTTAGACTTTAAAGTTTTATAAATAATACCAGGGTTTTTGCCAGTGGGTAAAACGGATATGGTGCCATACTCAAATTTGTTTTGCAGATTTTATTTTTCAAAGTTAACTTTTTGACAAAATTAATTACTCTTATCATTACTGTATGATTTTGATTTTCTTAACCCTAACCCTAAACTTAACCCATTATCTTTCAGGGAGAGAGACACCCACCCCCCCCCCCCCCCCCCCCCCCACCCCCCATACCCCTTGCTGACTTTGGTCGCATTCAGTTCCATAATGCCATAACCAAAAATTTCTTTCTGGCAAAAACAATGAATATATATATATATATATGTTTTAGTCAGTATACTAAGAGTATATTTGCAAGGCATTTGCATCTCTCTGTAAGTGATCAAAATGTACTGATTCACTATGCCATGCCACGCCACACTACACTATAGTGTGTCGCCTGTATTGACTGTATATAGCATCCTCTTGTTAGGGGGGGCAGGACGTAGCTCAGTGGTAAAGTGTCCACTTGGGGCGTGGTCGGTCTAGGATCGATCCCCATCGGTGGACCCATTGGGCCATTTCTCGTTCCAGGCTGTGGTATGTACATACCATCCTGTCTTTGGGATGGTGCATATAAAAAATCCCTTGCTGCTAATAGAAAAAAGTAGCCCATGAAGTGTCGATAGTGGGTTTCCTCTCTTAATATCTGTGTGGTCCTTAACCATATAACACCATATAACCGTAAATAAAATGTGTTGAGTGTGTTGTTAAATAAATCATTCCCTTCCTTCTTTCCACTTATTAGGTCCAGATTTGATCAGGTCCATAATTTTGCTATTTAAGTAAGTAAGAAAGTTATATTGGTAGTACTAAACCAAATAACTTCCGGCTGGGTCAAAGTTCGAGGTGCACCCAACTTTTGATAGAGAAGTGAACACCACAAGTCCTGTGATTGGTTATAAATGTGAGTGTGTTGGTTGTAAAAAATAATAATTTCATCTGGGTAAAAAAAAAGTGCAATTTTATTTCATCTAGTACCAATGTGTCAAGTAGCCTTGTGCTTGAAACATGTATGGGGTACCGGTAAAAAAAAGTACTCGAATTTTGTGCGAAACTAGGGTAGTCATAGACGCTACCCGTTATCTCACAAACGAGCAGCTTGACCCCCATTTTTTTCTGATTCACTTTAAGTGTAAGGGGTGGTAGTATTTATATCCGTGGCGTTTATGTCGGTTGATACGTTGCAGGTAGGAGTTTTAGCCACATATGTTACTATTGTCGTCTATGGGATTTGATTTGGTAGTATACACCCTATAGCACATATTCAGTGCATAATAAAAAATATTATGATTTTGTCATTTTATTTAATTAAACTATACTGGTTGATTAATTAGCCATCACTCGATCATGCAAGTTCACAATGACCTTGACCCTGACAATAATCTCTGTACATGGCTCTGAATGGAGTTTGAATCAAAGTTAACACTGAATTAAAGTTGGTTTTTGGCCTATAATTCATACTGTAAAGATTTCAATAATTTCTTTTTACATGGTATTTGACTTGCCATATACAACTGCTCTTAAATATGGTATTATATATAGGCAACCTGAACTAAGATTTTAATAGCAATTTATTTTTATATTAAAAATAGTGTGTGCCAATAGTGGGTTAATGTCTTTAGTTTCCATTAACATTGTTAATTTTTTATGTATGAAATTCTGAAAACTCAAATTTGTAAAGAAGTTGATTTTTATTGTCATTTTGACATATTTATAGGGTGCTAAGTTATATTTTAGACACATTTGTAGTTTTATGCAAAATTTAAAGTAAATTTGAAGAAAAACTTTACCAAAAACATAATTAAATTTGTTGTCACTATTGTGCCTTCTGTTCTTATTTGTACATAACAACAACGTTGTTAAACATATACTTAGATCTCCAGATAATTTTTTTTTTTTAATAATCACTTAGTTAGCTCTCATGAAAAGCATTTTGAATTTATACTAGATTCAGAACCAATGTTTTCAGATTTGATTATCAGCCTTGGATTAAGTTGATAATTTATTTTATTGTTAAAGCTGTATTACCTAATGTTACTAGCTAAATAAAATGCTGGATAACAGATTGTAGGAATACATCTAATGTACATATTGTATTCATCCGGATTAGAAAATAATGCAAGAAAATAGATGTCCGGGTAATTTTGTCATTTAAAAATAGTTTTTTTCAGTAATTAATCAAAAATAAATTTGTTAAAGCTGCATGATTATTCCAGATATCACAACTATTAAAACCTCCAACTACAGTAGGCTATAAATAAAATATAGTCAGGAATATTGGTGGCTGCCAATAGTTTTGATGGTTCATTATGAAAATCAGCATGGCCGATGGATTTGAAATTCCCACACCTGGTAACTTGAAGACACCCACACCCAGCATACAGGATTTCCTCCCAACACTAATGTTCAGGACATTAAGTCATTACTTCATACAGGTACAGTCATGTTTGTGTTTCCTTCCTCAGACAGTGTATTTGTTTAATACTGATATTTCTTTGATATGCCTGTTACGGTCTTCATAATCTAGGGGTCAATCAAGTGCATGTTTTTTAATGGAATTCTTTAAAGGGGTAGATGTACTCTGACTATCTCTGTTGTCTCTACATATATACCTGAGTACACACACCCAACTGAAAGTAAATATCTTCAGGAGTTTTATTTTAAAACATTTTGTTGTTTAATATGACATATTGCATTTGTACAAAACTATATGCAATATATATGCTTTTTGAGGTGTACATTATATTAGGTTGCATTGTAGAAACAACAGTTTCAGTGAGGTTGTCAGTTTATGTCAGAATACACCAGATCCTGGTTGTCATAAAGACACATAGCTGGACACTTTTTGAAAAATGTATGTTATCAGTATAGGTAGTACTAAACCAAATAACTTCCGGCTGGGTCAAAGTTCGAGGTGCACCCAACTTTTGATAGAGAAGTGAACACCACAAGTCCTGTGATTGGTTATAAATGTGAGTGTGTTGGTTGTAAAAAATAATAATTTCATCTGGGTAAAAAAAAAAAAGTGCAATTTTATTTCATCTAGTACCAATGTGTCAAGTAGCCTTGTGCTTGAAACATGTATGGGGTACCGGTAAAAAAAAGTACTCGAATTTTGTGCGAAACTAGGGTAGTCATAGACGCTACCCGTTATCTCACAAACGAGCAGCTTGACCCCCATTTTTTTCTGATTCACTTTAAGTGTAAGGGGTGGTAGTATTTATATCCGTGGCGTTTATGTCGGTTGATACGTTGCAGGTAGGAGTTTTAGCCACATATGTTACTATTGTCGTCTATGGGATTTGATTTGGTAGTATACACCCTATAGTGGTGCCTTGTATGTGTACCTGGTTTGTTACATAATATTTATTAGATTTAGGACTCGAAGCAGAAATGTTAATCAAATCTACTCTTACACGAATTGGTGTGGGTGTGTGTGAAATTCAATATATCAATATTTTTACGTTGCTGCACAGATAGGAGATTGCTTATTGCAAACATGACGAAATGAGAATGACTTGTAATTTAATACCGAGTGTTGGGTTCGCATGCAATTTCAGTTGATATAAATACATTATGGTTATGATATTATACATATATTATATTTTTAAATCTTCCTGTGAAAACTGTGCTAATTGTTCAAATGGAAGGAATGTTTTATTTAATGACACTCAACACATTGTAAGTGCGGTTATTTGGCGTCTAACATATGGTTAAGGACCACACAGATAATGAGAGAAAAAACCTGCTGCTGCCATGCAATAGACTACTGTTTGTGATTCGCAGCAAAGGATGTTTTAGTTAGGGGGTTTTTTCTCGTTTTTTTCATGCTTATATCCAATTATGGTTCAAGCACGCTGTCATGGGCACACACCTCAGCTATCTGGGCTGCCTGTCCAGGACAGTGGGTTAGTTGTTAGTTTGTTAGTGGTTAGTGAGAGAGAAGAGGGTGTAGTGGCCTTACACCTACCCACTGAGCCCTTAAGAACTCGCTTTGGGTTGGAGCTGGTACCGGGATGCAAACCCTTTACCTACCAGCCTGTAATCCGATGGCTTAACCACTGCACCACCGAGGTTGGTATGTTTTAGTTGCAGTATCCCACAGACATGCAGGCTTGTTAAAAGCACAGCCCTATCAACTACCGCTGGGACTGTTATAAAAATTTAATTATTTTGCTTTGCTTATTCATGATTATTCTGAGACTATCGAAGTAAGTGGTGCTATAATCGGCCCATGACATGCCAACCTGTGCTTAAATGCTTGGAATGCACAGGCAACTCACTGCCACTTGTTCCGGGAAATATTTCTGCGGAACAAATGTTCCATCTGGGTTTCAGACCTTTGCTGGGTCAGCATGAACAATGAAAAATAACCCACTTTTATTCAGTGCTTCAATTCCATCATCTGTTCTCAATCTGCTATTTGTGTTGGCTGTTTTGTTTGAAAATTCAAACCACTTAAATGTGTATGTAGTTGTAAGTGCCAATTCTAGGGACTGTTGAACATTTGCTAAATCTGAAACTAGTGTCCTCCAGCTGTGTATAGTGCTCAAGGTTACACACCACCATTAATTACTCCATGCAGTTCAATATATATTCTGTGAAAAATACAACACTATCGAGAGGGTCATGTGACTACTAATTTTAGGGAGTGCTCTCAACTGACAAGTACTGTGTAAAAAAATCAACATAGGTTGACCACCAAAATTTTCAGATAACAGTCCCCATGCCTGAGTACTGCCTTGTGTTGCTATTATACAAGTGGCACTATACCAAACATAGTTGTTATCAGTTAGTACTACATATAACAAGTAACTTCAAACCAGTGGGTTATTTAAATACTGCAGAGGTCAATCTGCGTGTAATCATCAAAGAAAGATTTCAAAAAGCATATCGGAATTTTGTAGTTTTTTAATGGGTTTTTTATGAGGAACTATTTCCTAAACCAGACTATATTAAGCTGCTATAACAAGCAGTGACATGCCAAATGGTGGTGTATTGCCTAGGCTTAATTTACTCAGATGTGTTGGGGAGGGAGGGGAGCTTCTGTTCTATCTTATGAATCGTTAAGTTTTGGTGTAAAAAAAAAATGTCTGGAGTGAAAAGTTACCCATGTATGCACGTTATTCATTTGTGCACAAACAGTACCATGTTCTGTTTTTAAATTTGAGCAATAAATTGAAAGAATGTTTCAGTTAAATTAAAAAAAAAAAAATTCGTAAAAAAATTAGCATCTGCTATTATTGCTTGCTAGGAATGATTAGTATATCAAAGTACATGTACGTGTATATCCTATCTTGTCTATAGGAAAGTGCAAATACATGTATTTATATACAGGATCAATTGCTGCTAATAGAGAAGTGCTGTGGGTTTCCTCTGAAACTATGTTTCAGAATTATCAATGTTTGATGATAATGTGTCCTTGTGATTTTGTTAAACTAAAAAAAAAAATTAATTGATATAAAAATTTAAAAACCCCAACCTTTGCCAATGTAAAAAATTTAAGAAAAGAACTATTAAAGTCTTATGAATTTTGTTTTTATTAATTATTTTATTATTTTTAAATGTAAAAGGCTGGTATTGAAAAATAAAGATGAAATTAAAAATAAACATACTCTGTATAGAAGTAGTTATGCTGACTGCTGTGTGTATATGAAGAGTTCAGGTGCAAAAACAGATAGATGCCATTTTATCAACAACAAAAAAAACGACTTCTACTGTCATTACTCAATTCATACTAATTAAAAAAAATTCTGTTGTTTATTTACTTTACTTATTTCAAGTTAAGATCGCCTTTTGTGGACTTGATACATATATGTTTTACATAGAAAGCATAACCAAAACAAACCCACTTTTGCAGAAAATTACTAAAATAGATTTATCGGTTTTCTTATCTGAACTCCTCATATACATATAATTCCTGAGATTAATGGTCTCATTAGAAGCATGAGACGACGATGTACTGCTGTCATCATTGCCGCTGGTGCACACACACATTATTGAGCTTCTCTCAACATTTTGGTAGATGTACCCCTCCGTTTCATCAGTTGACATTAAAGTGACGATGTTGACACCGTGACATCGTGTTACTGCTGGCTACATTCAGAAATGCTGTATCAATGAAATAATGTGTACAAATAAATTCAACATCCAAACAGGTTGCCTGTATTTCATATCTTGTACGTAATTGCTAAACTTATTTGGCACAGTATATAACTATAGCTTTGTTGTCAACTTGATATGAATATCTGTATACATTTTGGGAATTATAGCAGTAGTGTTCAAACAATTCTTCTTCTTTTATGCAAACCATGATGATATGTTATTAAATGAAGACATCAGTACACAAACATGTCCTTTACCTGGGGGTTTTCATATTTACCTTAAAGGTGCTATGTCAAAATTGCAATAATGATGGTTATACCGCCAAAAATATTTATAAATTTTTGCTTTGAAACATAAAGTTTATGCCTTCAGCTATATAGCTGAAGACATATATGCCTATGAAAAATTAAAACCAAATAATGAATTTACCAGTAGAACATTTTTTTAAATTTTAATAGAGAAATCTTTAGAGTGTGACACTCTTAACTAGTGACATCACTGTTTTATGCTTGCACATTAAATGCAACACACTAAGTTTAACCAGAAGCTTTTCTTTGCGGTCAGCTGACAAAACAAACAAGTATGGCCATGCTGTATTTAGCCAAAAATTATTCGGGAAAATCCTTTTTTTCGTACAGTGTAAGACTTTTAAAAATTATTATTCTAGAGTTAATTATGGAAAGATATAAATAAATGTGAAAACAGAATATTGTGGTTTTAGTTTTGACATAGGACCTTTAAAGAAGACAATTATTAATGGATTACTTTTTCAATGACATTTGGATAGTCATCTGATCAGCACAGCACAAGGTACATGTACATTATATATATATCTACTCTGTGTGATGTATATTTACCTTTTTATCATAATTAAAAGACCCTATGGCTTTTTTCTCCATTTTGAACATTTAAGTACATGTAGTTGTTTTTTTACTGGTGTTTGGCATTCTATAAATTGTTCACTGAAGCCAGTGCCAATTAATCAGAATATAAATCTTTACTATTCGAGTCCAACAGGTGAGCTGTCAGAAAACTACCATCTAAACAGGTGCTTCCCATTTACACAAGGCTCATCAAGTGGTCAGCTGACCAGAAAGAGGTCATGTAGTTCTAAGTCTGCCATAAAATGCTAGATGTTGGGTGCTAAGCATACAGAAAAGTAACAAAAAACTTTTATTCCAAGAGAAATTCAACAAGATAAATATCACTGGTCGCTTGGCATCATTTTGAAGACCACAACATTGACATAGTTATAGGAAGGGGGTGGGACTTAACCCAGTGGTAAAGCGCTCGCTTGATGTGCGGTCGGTCTAGGATCGATCCCCATCGGTGGGCTCATTGGACTATTTCCTGTTCCAGCCAGTGTACCACGACTGGTATATCAAAGGCCATGGTATGTGCTATCCTGTCTGTAGGTGCATATAAAAGATCCATTGATACTAATGGAAAAATGTATGTAGCGGGTTTCCTCTCTAAGACTAAATGTCAAAATTACCATATGTTTGACATCCAGTAGCCGATGATTAGTAAATCAATTTGCTCTAGTGGTGTTGTTAAACAAAACAAACTTTGGTTATAGGAAGCTCAAGTGTGGTACCAGATCTCTATAATGGAAGAATTAAGCTGGCAAACTGAAGTGTTTTGCTTCAGAAATTGTGAAATGAGCTAGAAGAGATAAACGTAGTTTACATTAAAGACTTACTATTTCTTGCAGTGAAAACATTCACTATTTAGTTTTGTACAAACATTCAGTAACTGATAATAACAAGTATTGTTTTTTATATTTAAACTACAAGAGGCTTCTTGCAGACGGATTTCTTAAAACTGAGAACAATATTATTTGTTATATGTCTTGATTACACATTCAATAGCAAATAATTATTCAAACAGACACGTTTTCTATGTGGATATTATGTACTATTCATGGGTATATATAGGACTACACTGGAAGTAATTTACGATTCTAATAAACAAAAACAAAACTTTTTAAATTATCAACCCAAAATAGAACTAATAATTAGCATTGTATTGTTTGTTATAGGGGGAGTATATATGGAGTACAATCTCGATTCATGTAACAAATTTCTGGAATTTTATTAATTATACACATTAAAAATATGATAACATTTTTAGGCTTCTTCAGTTTTGGTCTGTCAGTTATCCAGATGTTCAAAGATTTTGTAATGATGCTTTTAGTTCTGTTCAAAATAATGGCCATTGGTCATTTCAAAGAAACATGGGAATATGCTGTCAATCTGGTTATTTGTCATCATTGCAGTTGAAATTATAAGTGCAGCCTTTTAAAATGATCAAAATTTCAATTGAATAAAAAGTTATGATAATTAACTCATTTAAGGATTTGAGAACTATAGGATATAAAGTTAAGCAATCTTGTTCCAGCCAGTACACCACAACTGGTATATCAAAGGCCGTGGCATGTGCTATCCTGTCTGGGATGGTACATATAAAAGATCCCTTGCTACTAAAGGAAAAATGTAGCTGGTTTCTTCTCTAAGACTATACCCATTGGGCTATTTCTCACTCCAGCCAGTGCACCATGACTGGTATATCAAAGACTGTGGTATGTACCACCCTGTCTGTGAGATGGTGCATATAAAAGATCCCTTGCTGCTAATCGAAAAGAGTAGCCCATGAAGTGGTGACAGTGGGTTTCCTCTCTCAATATCTGTGTGGTCCTTAACCATATATCTGACGCCATATAATCGTAAATAAAATGTGTTGAGTGCGTCGTTAAATAAAACATTTCTTTCTTTCTTTCTCTAAGACTATATGTCAAAATTACCAAATGTTTGACATCCAATAGCTGATGATTAATTAATCAATGTGCTCTAGTGATATTGTTAAACAAAACAAACATTAAATAAAATTCAGCAAATGCGTCCTTTGGCTTACAGCTGTCGGCTCACCCCAAAAATATTTAGGTTCATAATTCCATATGACCTTTTCACTTTCAGCTGGATAAATTGCTGTGATTTGTTATCAAATCAGCAACCGACTTGTACCATGTTTTTAATCTTCTACTGTTGCTGTAGTGTCGTGTTCTTTAGTTAAAAATTAAATGACTAAAAATATTATGATACAAAAAAAAACATGTAATGAAAGCTGAGCATTCCAGTACAAAAATTATTGTCACCCATAAGGTTAAAATAACATTTGGTTGGTTGGTCCTATCAGGAACATGGAAGATAACTTGCGAGTGAAAACATTTCACTATTTTACACAGCACACACATCCCCCACAATGTAAGGTGAAGTGCATATTTGACCAAGTTGTGTGTTGACATCCCAGGGAAAACAAATCTCAACAAAAGGATCATTTATAAAAAGTGTTTTTCATGAGACCTGAGAATTTAAAGGGAGATTTTTTCTGAATTTACCACAAACATGACATGATATTCGACATTTTTAAAACATAATATCATACCACATTTGTTGGGTCACCTGTAAACATCGGCCTATTTTATTTGCTTATAACGGTGGGATGTTCAATCTTGTCTATTCTGTTTTGTTTGTTATGTAACATTTTTCACATGACCTGTGACACAAAAGATAGCGCTTACACTTGTATGTGCAAGACTGTAGGCACTTGAGAAATTAGTTGTATGTGAAAAACTCAGACATGTAAACGAACACATGTGGAATTCCTCATGACATTTTGAAAGTGTGAACTCTGCAATGGGGTGTCAAGATGCAAGTCTTATTTGTCACTCTTTTAACATCCAAGCTGTTGAGTCAGAAATATTGGCCTTGTTGGTGTCGTGCTTAAGCCATTGGATATATACGGCTGGAAGGTATTGGGTTCACATCCCGCTACCAGCACCCACCCAGAGCAAATTTTAACGACTCAATTGGTAGGTCGCACTACACCCTCTTCTTTCTCACTAACCACTAACAACTAATCTAAAGTCCTGGACAGACAGCCTAGATAGCTGAGGTGTGTGCCCAGGACAGTGTGTTTGAAACTTTTAATCGATGTAAGCACAAAAATAAGTTGAAATAAAATTAATCAGAAGTAACAGCACCATTACATGTACATGTCCAGAAATGGCCTAACTTGTATATAATGATGTTCAAAAGAAACTATATCAAGAAAAAATTATTTAATTTACTTTATAATTTGGATAATGGAAATGAAATAGTGGTTAACTATCTTTCTGCTTTTATGGAATGATATTTTGTCTCCAACATGCCAAAACACGACTCTAATGAATATATATCTTTTGAACATGCAACATGTTTTGGTTTTTCTTCGGTAGTCTCTCAGAGTATTGGTATAGTTTCTTTTGGATGTCAGTATACTTCATTACAGAAAATAATAACGTGAATTTAACATTTTACTGTGATATTTAACAGATTTCCTTAATCACGTTTGCCAGGTATTTGATGAATCATGTAGCAATTTCATAAAGTTTCCTCAGTTATTTTGTATTAAAATTATTCTCACCACTATGCCATGACTGGAATATTAAAGGTGGAAGTATGTGCATGACTGGCATTTTGGATCAAATGCCAGCTCGAAAATGCGTCAATAATAAACTGATGTGCAATAGCCTCCTATATTTTTTTTACACAGATGCATTGCCCTCAGTATTCAAGCAACAACCCCGTTTTTGTGAACCTTCGGTGGATACAATAAAGTTTGTTTTGCACATTGATTTATTAATCATCAGCTATTGGATGTCAAACATTTGGTAATTCTGGCTCGTAGTCATCAGAGGAAACACGCTACATTTTTCATAATGCAGAAAGGAATCTTTTATATGCACTTTCCCACAGACAGGAAAGCACATACCACAGCCTTTGACCAGTTGTGTACTGGCTTGAACAAGAAAAAATCCATTCAGTTGAATTTATCCACTGAGGTGGTTCGATCCTGCGATGCAAGCACCTCAGGCGAGCACTCAACCAACTGAGCTAAATCCCACCAATTCAATGGATATAGTCACATAAATAGAGTTTTGCTTGGTTGCCGTTAGCATGACTGGCTGGGAAAGTATATGTAAAAGATGACTTGCTGCTAGTTGGTAGGAGTAGTTTGCTGCTATAACATATTTCTTTTCAAGTATTTGTTTGTCAAACATTACCATGTTTAGTTCTTAAACTTGAGCAGTAATTTGAAATAATGTTTCAGTTAAAATATTAAATCATAAGAAATTAGCACCTGCTATTGTTCCTTCCTTGACATGACTAATATATCAAAGGACATGGTATATGCTGTCTTGCCTATAAGAAAGTGGTAATACTTATAAAAAATCAATTGCTGCAAATAGCAAAGTTAATGGCTACTGTTTAAACTATGCTGGTATGTTGACCAAAGTTCTTTCACATACGGTGACTTTTCTGTTGAAAACAAAATATTATATTTCACAAAAATCTGTCATGTTTATCTGTCAAATTTTATATTTATGCACTAGATGTTCATCCAATAATTAGATTGTTCAGTTTGTCTGCCAAAACAGATAATCATTGTAAGAGCATGTGATAATTTCAGTTATTTAAATTATAGTTCCAATTTATAATCTTGTAGAATTACTAGTGCTCCATCACTGATATCTCAATGTCTTTGGTATGTACTGTCATGTTGCTAACATGTAGCCAATATTCATTTATATATACACTCGTTAACAAAACACTTGGGTAGGTAGCTGGGTGTGTGGGTATAGTTGTGTGTCTAGAACAACATCATGAATCATGCAATAACATATCATCATCATCATCATCATCATTATCATCATCATCATTATTATCATTATCATCATCATCATCATCATCATAATCATTATTATCATCATCATCATCATCATCATCATTATTATCATCATCAGTGATACCCATTCAGTGTTGTGATCTGCATTCTGACCGTGACCGAGTTCCCCAAGGCTGATCAAAGCACTACCATATTTATAGCAGTGCATAAAATGCCGGCTTGCTGCTAATGAAAAAAAAAAACAGCTTAAAGCGAACATGTCACATTTTCCAGATTTTTAACACCACTGAGCAAGATATGTGCTGGGGTGTGGCTATAAACATTGCTTACCATGAATAGCAGTACAAACTTCATCAAGTCTTTAAACTATATATAGCAGAGAGAACTATTTCATAGATATGCCGTAGGTGCTTTATGATGAGTTTTTGCTGGCACTCTAATGAGCCTGATAAACGCACCATATGTCTGTATTTAATCAGACATCTATACCAACATGTACATGTACGTATGTAGACTGTAACTGTTCATGCATGGAAAGCCCAGAGTAGAAGACTTTACCTATATCCTGAGATACTAGTGGTCAAGTCGTCCAACTAAATGTACCGATCATATGGAGGCTGATTTTATCATGGGTATGTTTCCTACATCTTTGTTTTGCTGTCTTTTGCTTGTATTATTTAAAGTATTTAAAGTATATGCTGATGGAAAGAAATATGGGAACATGTGGTATTGTAGACCAAATTTAGTTCACTACTAGCATAGTAATGTCTGTATAACAATACAAAGATGTCATATGGGATTGACTGTCTATGATGTGAATTGAATGTAAGGAACACAGTTATCTTCCTCATTCTGTGGATGAGGGTTCTGGTTGCTGTCATTGTTTGCTGATTTTGTTTATGTGGTCCCTTATTTCTTTCCATCAGTATACTTACATGTACATTAATCATGTCATTATGTAATGTCATGATTTTGTAACGGTAGTTTGTGCATGTTTCTAACTCTGAATCATGCTAGCAATCAATCATTTGAAATAACCTTGAGGAGTGCCGAGAAGAGGGGGGTTTGGTTGGCAGTGGCTGGGGAAAAAGAAAGAAATGTTTTATTTAACGACACACTCAACACATTTTATTTATGGTTATATGGCGTCAGACATATGGTTAAGGACCACACATATATATAGAGAGGAAACCCGCTGTCGCCACTACATGGGCTACTCTTTCCAATTAGCAGCAAGGGATCTTTTATTTGCGTTTCCCACAGGCAGGATAGCACAAACCGTGGCCTTTGTTGAACCAGTTATGGATCACTGGTCGGTGCAAGTGTTTTACCACCTACCCATTGAGCCTTGCGAAGCACTCACTCGGGGTTTGGAGTCGGTATCTGGATTAAAAATCCCATGCCTCGACTGGGATCCGAACCCAGCACCTACCAGCCTGTAGAACGATGGCCTAACCACTATGCCACTGAGGCCGGTGGCTGGCTGGGGAAAGGTTTAATATGTACAGATGTGTGGTTTGTATATTACGAAATCACACTTCACTGGTGTAGGTCCCAGTATTGGACACATATAATACCAGTCTATATGTTTACTGCATAATAATGATTAATATTTTAATAGTATTCATATAGAGATATGTAATACCAGGAGTCAATTTAAGTTGAACATGTTAATACTGTGTTAAACATATCTTATGATCTAAGCCAAATAGTTTAATTTATATATGGTAGTTACAAGAACCTTGGGCATTACACATTGATAATATGTCTGTGTTTATGTACAGCAAATCAAATATTACAGTGAATCAAGTCTGTCATTTCTTTTATACTGTAGTCAACCACCCACCCTTTCCTGGGGATGCCCTTTTGGAAGTAGATCAATGAACAGTTTTGTATTAAACTCTCCACCTCCATCTAAAATAGGTTTGGGGGATCCTCTGTTAATTATAAGTGCCGCCCCCCCCCCCCCCCCCCCCCCCCATTTGAACTAATGTGTCAAAGAATCCATTTACATGCATCACTATTGTATTGACTGCATCAGGATATTCCACCAGAGGGTATATATATTGGTAATCTGTCATCAAAATGGAGGTATTTATGCCACATTTTAGGCATCAAGTTACTTTTTCTGAGGGTGGAATATATGTAGCTTTATCCTAAAGTTGTATACAATTTATATATATATATATATATATATATATATATATATATATATATATATATATATATATATATATTCTCTCCCATCACTAATTTTATACACATGTCAATAAGCTAAGTTTTTCATTGTTTGTTTTACAATTTAAAAAAAATCATCTGTGGAAAAATCATGCTCCAAAAATGGTTAAACTAAAAGTATGAACCTAAATTTGAAGCATTATGCAATTATTATGCCTTGATTTGTTTAAAATCATTAACAATAATTAATTTGCTTAATCTATGTGACGTCTTTGAATATTTTGATTCCATGACACAGCTTGTTGGACATATGCATTGCAACTTAGATATTTGTTTTAAATTTCATTTATGCTTTTTGGTAATATCATTTTATCACAGTCATATGTTTAACACATTTCAGTCATTTGTTTTTATTTCTTTAATGATACTACTAGAGCACATTGATTAATTAGTCATCGACTATTGGATGTCAGACATTTCATAATTCTGTTGTGTATAGTCTTTGGAGGAAACCTACATATTTCCATTAACAACAAGGGATCTTTTAGTCGAAGTAGGCTATGTATAAATTTTGTAGTTGGGAAACCATTCTTGTCATTTGATATTTTGAACTTATCAGAGTTTTATATGCAGTTCAGTCACAATTCTATTATCGCATTAAGTAAGACAAAGATTTTTTTTTTTTTAATTTGTAAACTGTTTAGCAGTTAACTACTTAGTTCAGTTTCAGAATATTATAGTATGTGATCTATGAAATTTGCATAGTGAATCACAATGTAATACAGTGAAACCGGACCCTCTGTAAACAAGAATTCCATTAAAACTGGATGTTTTTTGCATAGTGAATCACAATGTAATACAGTGAAACCGGACCCTCTGTAAACAAGAATTCCATTAAAACTGGATGTTTTTTGCATAGTGAATCACAATGTAATACAGTGAAACCGGACCCTCTGTAAACAAGAATTCCATTAAAACGGGATGTTTTTTTGCATAGTGAATCACAATGTAATACAGTGAAACCGGACCCTCTGTAAACAAGAATTCCATTAAAACGGGATGTTTTTTGCATAGTGAATCACAATGTAATACAGTGAAACCGGACCCTCTGTAAACAAGAATTCCATTAAAACTGGATGTTTTTTGCATAGTGAATCACAATGTAATACAGTGAAACCGGACCCTCTGTAAACAAGAATTCCATTAAAACGGGATGTTTTTTGCATAGTGAATCACAATGTAATACAGTGAAACCGGACCCTCTGTAAACAAGAATTCCATTAAAACTGGATGTTTTCTGCGGCCCCTTTTTAAATATCTGTACATAAGAGAACCTCTCTAAACCAGATACCTCTTAAAACTGGACATTCTACTTGATCATGAGGGTGTCCGGTTTATAGGAGTTTAACTGTACTAGAAAAAGGTCCATGTAAGATAGCAGTCATCTGTGTAAGAAGAATATAATCTGTATGGGCTGATTTCAGATAATCTTGTACACACATGTACCTGCATGGGAGAACTTGCTTTATGCATGGTACATGTATCAAAATATGGACAAATGTATCTGTCACGGGTAATTTTAAATCTTGTTTCCATCTGAAAGAATGATGAAAAAAAAAAAAAAATATATACCTTTAATTTGCACATTGTTTAATCTGAAGCTGGGAATTAACCGTAAATAAAATGTGTTGAGTGCATCGTTAAATAAACCAATTCCTTCCTTCCTTTTGAGGCTGGTAGGTACTGGGTTCGGATCCCAGTCGAGACATGGGATTTTTAATCCAGATACCGACTCCAAACCCTGAGTAAGTGCTCCGCAAGGCTCAATGGGTAGGTGTAAACCACTTGCACCGACCAGTGATCCATAACTGGTTCAACAAAGGCCATGGTTTGTGCTATCCTGCCTGTGGGAAGCGCAAATAAAAGATCCCTTGCTGCTAATCGGAAGAGTAGCCCATGTAGTGGCGACAGCAGGTTTCCTCTCAAAATCTGTGTGGTCCGTAACCATATGTCTGATGCCATATAACCATAAATAAAATGTGTTGAGTGCGTCGTTAAATAAAACATTTCTTTCTTTCTTTCCTTCCTTCTGAAGCTGGGAAATGAAAAAAGAAAGCTGCAACTAATCCTATTATCGACTGGCAGCAAGAGGTCTTTTATTTCCACTTTCCAGCAGAATGTCGGGATAGCACATACCGAATGTAGGACAATTGCTCACCGGACAATTGCTAACCGGACAATTGCTCACTGGACAATACCTCACCGGACAATTGCTCACCAATAAAGTGAGAAATAGGACAATTGCTCACCTTTATTTTTCATTTTAATTTTTAAAAAAAATATAAATAAAAATTTCATTTCCAGTATCAGTGGGTGTATAGAAATATCAGTTAAACACAATAAAATAACAAAATTAATTCTAAATTAACTATATTTTATTCCAATTCAGCACATCAGTTCAGCATAAAAATGTCAGTTAAACACATTTTAATAAAATAACAAAACTAATTATAAAACAACTATATTTTAAACAAGTTTAGCAACAACACACACTTTGAATGGTTTGATCTACCTAAACCAACAATAACATTAATTAAGTGAATTGTGTTATTAACACAGCTTCGAAGTTGTGCCTTTAGAAATTATATGTTTTATTAACAAAAGAAAACATATCAACGGTGACCACGACATTAGGGTGATCATGAAAAAGGAAAGTAAACAGTAATAATAATAAAGGTGAGCAATTGTCCTATTTCTCACTTTATTGGTGAGCAATTGTCCGGTGAGCAATTATCCGGTGAGGTATTGTCTGGTGAGCAATTGTCCAGTGAGCAATTGTCCATACTCCGCACATCCCACAGCCTTTGATCTGTCAGTCATATAGCATTAGTGTAAATGGGTTTGTCTGTCACAATATATAGAGAAAGACAGGGTTAAAAAAATCCACTAGCCGTCAGTCCCGGCTAGTGAATTTATGGTCTGGGCTAGTGGAAATTATCAACTGTATTACTATATTACATACGGCACTAACCAAGCTTCTGTGAGGGCTAGTGACTTTCTCAAACATTTGTCAAACACTGAGAAGACCTGCTAAATAAGTTTCAACTGCACTGAGTTTAAACACCTTTCTTAATAAATATTTCCACATCAACTCTTGGACATTAATTGTGGAGGACCTATCCTGCCACTACATATATCTGTATGAAACCGGTGTAAACGAGCAATATGTTCAGCACAGGAAGTTTTGCCGGTACAAGAGTACACAGCAATTTGGCAAATGTTGTCATTGACACTAATGCATTCAATGAATGTCATTCTTTGTCTTGGCTGTGTTTGGCGATCTCAAACAGCTCAATACAATGGTGTGTATCTGCCGTAAGTGTCAAGAAGGGGCAGGTGCACTTCGTCATGGAAATGCAATAGTTTAAAAGCCCACTTAATGGTGAGCAATACTTATCATACTGAGACATGGAATAAATTATTTTTGTCTTCTAGTGTTCCATGCTGTCAGGTGTCTTAGTCACAAGCAAGGAGTGGCCAGCAGTTGCCTCATATATACTCCAAAGATGGAAAGTGGTCAATATTTCTCTACTCACCTTATGGTTGTGGTGGTGGTGGTGGTGGTTTGCTGGGTGGGTTTAATAGAAGATTTTTGGTAGTCCTCTCCATATTCTCATCTGGAATTATTATGTTTTGCTCTCCTACTATTTTACAAATGGAGAGGCCTTAAAACTTACTCTGAGTTGGAATCGGTACATGGGTGCGGATATTACACAAAACATTAAAAATCCTTTGATGATAGCATCACACTGAAAACGCCTTGTTTTTAGCTGCAAAATCACTTGATAAAGAATTTATAGTTGCCATGCTGATAAAAATTTCAAACAACAGTGATTTTGTCATAACCTGGATTAGTACATAATTATGCTCTTTTTCCTCTTTTTATTATTATTATTATTATTTTTTTTTTTCAATTTCCAAATGTAGCATACTGGGTACATGTATGCAAGTGTGTCTTTTGGCAAGACAAAAAATGTCAAAAGACTGAGTAGTGCAGTATCCCTGTGTAATCCCAGTCTGGTCATAGGTGGATTTGTTTTGCAGGTGTAATGAATAGCTAATCTGCGATCAGTTGTTCCCAGTGCACGTCGAACATGCCTAATGGCTCCTCGAGTGGCACGTCTTTCTCTATCAGTTGACACATCAGTGTATAAAGCGTCAAACTCAAGTTGTCCATGGTATTTCCTTCACACCTCTTCCAACATTGATGAATGGAAGTTAGATTTTCACATGGGCTGTAGCGTCATGCCTTTCAGTTGATTTAACTGGCTACAACATAGGTGTCATAAAAGGGGTGATGGGGTCCATTTTGCCACTTGGTATTTGTTAAAAAGGAAAACAGTTCCTCTAAAAATCTGCTTTACAAACCCATTCTGCCAAAATATTGAATCTATCTTTGATGCATGCTGTTATAAAACATAAAAAAAGAAGTTTGTTTTGTTTAACGACACCACTGGAGCACATTGATTAATTAATCATCGGCTATTTGATGTCAAACATTTGGAAACCCGCTACATTTTTTCTAATGCAACAAGAGATCTTTTATATGCACTTTCCCACAGTGCAGTGGTTGGAATGAGAGAGAAAATCAGCTGAATGGATCCAAGGTGGTTTGATCCTGCGACGCAAGCACCTCAAGCGAGCACTCAACGAACTGAGCTAAACCTGTTCCTTATAGAACATAAGTACATAAATACCTTAAAGTGTAGTTAATCTCAATCTAGTTAATCTTAATCTAGTTAATCTCAATATGTTTGTTATCTACAGACATGTGATGGGTCACAAGATTAATCTAGTTAATCTCAATATATTTGATATCTACAGACGTGATGGGTCACAAAAAAGTTATAATTGTTTGTGTAGTTTAACGACACCACTAAAGCACATTGATTTATTAATCATTGGCTATTGGATGTCAAACATATGGTCATTTTGACAGAGTCATAGAGAGGAAACCTGCTACATTTTTTCATTAGTAGCAGGGGATCTTTTATATATATGCACCATCCTTGTGATGGGTCACAGGAATAATCTAGTTAATCTCAATATGTTTGATATCTACAGATGTGTGATGAGTCACAGGATTAATCTTGTTAATCTCAATATGTTTGATATCTACAGACATGTGATGGGTCACAGGATTAATCTAGTTAATCTCAATATGTTTGATATCTACAGATATGTGATGGGTCACAGGATTAATCTAGTTAATCTCAAAATGTTTGATATCTACAGACGTGTGATGGGTCACAGGATTAATCTAGTTAATCTCGGTATGTTTGATATCTACAGACGTGTGATGGGTCACAGGATTAATCTAGTTAATCTCAAAATGTTTCATATCTACAGACGCGTGATGTAAGTTTAGAAAATCAATGACTGTACCTTCAATACATTTCTAATCATCCTACTGTTTGTAAGTTTCAAAACTATGAAAGTGAGAAATTCTTTGTCATAATCCATAAATGATTTCCACAAAATGTGAATGTTCAATTCTCAAAGGCTTGCATTCTGTACAAGCAAATATAGCAGGTGTTACTGTTAGACCATGTGTTGCAGTAGTACTGTAATATATTATTTATAGTACTAGCAAGTGAATGGACCTAAAGTACTAAACGTATTACAGTTATGTGTGTTTAATGATATCATACCATTTATTAATCATCGGTTAAATGTGGATTAAGTGTTAAATATATTGATTGTCACATGCTGGTAATACACAGCTACATTATTATACCATCATAAAGTAAGAAAAGTCATAATCATTAATCTATCAAAGGACCTATAGAGCTGAGATTGCAAACACCTGCATGTGTCTAAATACTACCTTTAAATAATTACACAGATGTATATGTATTTACAAAAAAGAAAGAAAGAAAGAAGTGTTTTATTTAACGACACACTCAACACATTTTATTTACGGTTATATGGTGTCAGACATGTGGTTAAGGACCACACAGATTTTTTTTTAGAGGAAACCCGCTGTCGCCACATAGGCTACTCTTTTACGACAGGCAGCAAGGGATCTTTTATTTGCGCTTCCCACAGGCAGGATAGCACAAACCATTGCCTTTGTTGAACCAGTTATGGATCACTGGTCGGTGCAAGTGGTTTACACCTACCCATTGAGCCTTTCGGAGCATTCACTCAGGGTTTGGAGTCGGTATCTGGATTAAAAATTCCATGCCTCGACTGGGATCCGAACCTAGTACCTACCAGCCTGTAGACCGATATGTCTAAATAATATATTTGATAATAAAAACTATACAAACTAGTAAGTATGTATACACTTACTTACACAACTGACATAATGTATCTTTCAGCCCCTGTCCTACATGGACATTTTCATGTTTTCCAAAATAATTTATTACAAACTGACTTGTCAAATAGCCAGTTATCTTGAGTGGTAATGTGCACTTAATGCAAGCTTTATCATTTTCTTATTATATACAGATTTATCATTAACAATTACATGTAGTTCTTTGCGAGTACAACCTTTTTGGCAACCAGTGCCCTGTGAGTTTCACCAGATGTGGTATGTACTGTCTTGTCTCTTGAAAGGTGCATATAAAAGATCCTAGCTGCTTTATTGATAAAAGTATAGCCTATGTGTGTATAGCGACGGCAGGTTTTTCTGTCTTTCTATCGACCACGTGTTAAAATAACTATATGTTAGACACCCAATAGCCATAGTTTAAAATGTGCTGAGGTGTTGTTGAACAAATATTCCCTTTTCTTAAACTCTTTTGCAAATAAATTATATGACATAGTTAACACTTTTTTTTCCTTCTGATTCAGCTGGTTTGGCCACTCCCACTGAATCCCTTCCTTTTTATAAATGTATACATGTATATATACATGTACAGTTAGGCTGAATTTACTGTTATGCGTTATTACACCAACACACACACGTTTTGTCCCACTGTGTGTAATACATTTGTGTTCCTATTTATGATATCGTGTTTGTACAGAGGAATTCCTTGATCCCACCCTGTACCCTGGCATGGGCATTTCAGTATACAGCAATGAGAACAGTCACCCATACAACTCCGATCAACTGAGTCATAAATCAAACCGATCACATACCCTTAACCCTGACTGATAAATTGAGGTGGCAATAACTGATTGTTATCGGGTCGCTCTGGAACAAGCGACAATAGATCTAACGTGTTGCCTGTGTGATCAGAGCTGTCAAAAGTTAGGCGCAGACCGATCAAAACTTCAGCCCGCATTTTACCTTGCAGGCAGAAGGAATCGTAAAAAAAAAAAAGTTTAGAAGACAGCTTATACAACGTTTTTTCAAGATTACTTTGGCATTAACTGGAGCGTGTTGAAGACAAATACTAGTTTGAAGAAGGATCACCGAAGGCCACCGAGCCACTTGAAGAATGAGATATTGTTTTCCATGAGCGCTATTACTATTAGCCAGTGGGTTCCCCTCCTTTGCTCCTGTGATAACATAGCTGAGCTTCTCATCGGCCAATCAATATTTCCCTGGTCAGTGTTGCTGTAATTAAGGTCTTACCTGTCCACTCTTAGGCAGAGGGACACTACGACATTCCACGATTCTTGGCTAGCTAAAGTTGGTTTGCTCTTGGAAGTTCGTTGTGTGGAGTGGAGAGAAACATGGCTGACATGACGGTAAATGGAGAGGATGTACTGGCTCCCTACAGGGTGGACACCCCCTCCGGTGTGAAGACAGGTGAGGGCGATTACTACGTGGTGCACATATAGCTGCTTGTCTGACACTTTTCATACAACATGGCTGCAGCACAACTGGGGGGGGGGGGGGGGGGGTGTAGGGATTTCAAACTTACAAACTTGGCCTTTAATTGTCTTTTAGTGTGTGTATCAGGTTTTTATATTTATTTCTATTTAGTTATAATTTTTTTGGCAATCATATTTTATTGCATAAATAACAAAAGGATTGAGAACAAGTTTGCCAACTTACTAGGCCCTCTCCTGTATATAACATGTTTTGTCCTGTTTTGACGGTAGGTGTATGTATACAGTTGAACCAGCCATAATTGGCATTATCTTGTGTTAAGAAACCATTTGTCTGTAAAGGACATTCAGTGTATGTGTATCTTGAACATCTAATAGCTGATGATTAATAAATCAATGTGCTCTTTTTTCACATAGTTCAGTCTCATGTTCTGGTGATAAAACATCATCTGGTCATGCACAAGGGTTACTTTTATTTATTTATTGGTCTTTGTGTAGACCAGGTTGGTTTTATAGAGAATATACTGGTGTTATATTTTACTTGTATAGAGGTGACTTGAATAGTTAATATAATTTGACTTCTTTCATCCACTACATGTATTTGTTACAGCAATTGAATTCCCAACCAAATAACATTGATTTTTCATTGTACATATATATTTTTTTAATAATTATATTTGGGGACAGGATGTAACCCAGTGGTAAAGTGCTCGCCAGACGTGCGGTCGGTTTAGGATCAATCCTCTTCAGTTTCTCTTTCCGGCTAGTCCTTTCTGCTAATTAATCAGTGGCAGCAGCGGGTTTCCTCTCTGATTATCTCTGTGGTCCTTAACATTATGACAGACGCCATGTAACAGTAGTTACAATGTGTTGAGTGTATTGTTAAATAAAACACTTCTTTCTTTCTAATAATTAATTTCCATGTTTTGGGATTGGATGTAGCTCAGTGGTGGAGACTTGCACATGTGATGGGTCACATGATCAGTTGTCCTTTATGGACGTGACCCATCCAGTGCCCCATAACTGGCACATATTAAAGCTGTAGTGTATACTATTCCTTACCTTTTAAGTCCCTTGCTGCTTTGTAGCCTATGTGGTGGTAGTGGCCTTTCTTTCTTTCTTTCTTTCTTTCTTTCTTTCTTTCTTTCTTTCTTTCTTTCTTTCTTTCCTTCCTTCCTTCCTACCGGCCTCAGTGGCATCGTGGTAGGCCATCGGTCTGTGCTATCCTGCCTGTGGGAAGCACAAATAAAAGATCCCTTGCTGCTAATCGGAAAGATTAGCCCATGTAGTGGCGACAGCGGGTTTCCTCTCAAAATCTGTGTGGTCCTTAACCATATGTCTGACGCCATATAACCGTAAATAAAATGTGTTGAGTGCGTCGTTAAATAAAACATTTCTTTCTTTCTTTTTTCCTTCCTTCCTTTCTTTCTTTGTTTGTTTCTTTGTCTTTTTGTATTTTAATTTACCTCTTACATTTTTATATTGATCTGATTGATCACTTAATTTTGGCATTTACCGTAATTTGACACCCAATCGCCAATGTAATTTTCATGCTGGGGTGCCGTTAAACATTCATTCATTCATTCATTCGTTCATTCATTCATTCATTCATTCATTCATTCATTCATTCATTCATTCATTCATTCATTCATTCATTCATTCATTCATTCATTCATTCATTCATTCATTCATTCATTCATCATTCATTCTTTCTCTGTCTTTTTTCTCAACCTATGTATTAAAATTAATAACCATATTTAGGCACCATGCAACAAGCCGTAGTTTAAAAATGTGACAAATATTCCTTGCCATACCTTTCACTTAGTTCATTTACATAAAAGAAAGAAATTATATACCACTAGACTTTTGCCAAATCTAAGACCATAACACTGATTTATACATATATATTGCACACATGTTTATGCATCAAGACAGCAGATTAGTTATTTCATTACTAGCTCTTAACATATATTTGTGACACCTACAAATAATTAATAGTTATTGATTATACATGTTGGGCGAAGCCATTTCAGTTTTGCTTCAGTGCTTTTCAGTACCCCTATAATTGTCTTTGCATTGATATTGCAAACTGAAATCAATCATTTCAAGGTTGCTGCGTAACATGAGTTATGAATGTCATTATCAGATTACCTGTAGTTGTAATACATTATCAATATGTTTGGAAATAAACAATGCTGTAAATATTCTGCATATATATTATGTACATCTGTGTATGATAAGGGGCAGGATATACACTGTAGCCCAGTGGTAGAGCACCCGTCTGATTAGGCCCATTGGGCTAATTTCTTGTTCTGTACACCATGACTGGTATATTAAAGGCCATAGTATATGCTATCCTGTCTGTGGGATGGTGCATATAAAAGATCCCTTTGCTGCTAATGGAAAAATTTAGCTGGTTTCCTCTCTATAAGAATAGTCTTTTATAAGATATAGTCTTATAAGAATTTCCAAATGTTTGACTTCCAATAGCCAATGATAAATAAGTCAAGGTTCCCGAGTGGTGTCGTTAATCTGCAGACTTTGACTGATGTGCATGATATGAAAGTTGATAATGCTATTTTCATCATATTTTGGTGATGTTAACAACTATCAAATCTCCAGGAACTTGTATTCTCAACAACAATAAAATAAAATAAACAAGTTTATGTCTTACACATATTCATGTTTTCATAATTACATTTGGATATTTATTGTATTAAATGTACAAATAGTATATGGGAATGCTTTTTCTTTTACTTATTTCTACATGATATATGTACATTAAAACCCAGACCTGTCAACCTTTAGTCAAGAGAAAGCAGGAAGTGTGTGTTGAAAAAGCAGGAGATTTTGTCAAAAAACAGGAGATAAAACCTCTACAAGTATTTTCAAAAGCAGCACTATATATTCAACCCTATTAGCAAACATTCCTTTAATTTGAAATGCTCATATCTTATGATCACAAATCTAAGTTGACATCATGCATATGTTAATTATTGACCATTTTTATACAGTGCTGTAATCTGCTATACTATTGTTATTTCAGTAACAAATACCATGTAGCCATATTTACTTTCTTAAGTGAACGTAATTGTTATTTTCAGTGTACTTGTATTTCACATTGCTTTTTTTAAATAGGACGTAAAACTGGAGAAATAGTAATTTGTGCAGTGTGTTAGGTTTTATTTTGTGTGTTATTGTGTTTGTTTTAACTTTAAATTTTGTAGCACATTAACTGATTATGAATATTAAAGTAAATAATAAACAATGAATTATAACAATTAAACAGTTAATTCACAGATGATGATTTATTTATGTAAGACCTACTTGTTAATATATTCTCAGTTGTATGTCGGTAACAATGAATTAAAATATCTGCAAGTCTGACAACATGGAGGTTAAGCTACATATGCATGTAACTGCAAGTATGAATATTGTAGGAATCTGTCAAATGACACATGATATGTGTCCTAGTTTAAAGAATTAAATGCTCTTTATGTACATGTAATTGTTCATGTGCATTTTCAACTGGAGTTGTTTAGTAGTGGGTAACTTAATATGCTGCCCACAAACAAATGTACACATTACAGAGTACATATACATGTATTTTGCAAAATGTTGACAATGTCACCGATGCAAATTGATTTGGCTGTGTGCAGTTCAAAAAGTAAACATGTACATCCATGGAATATGGAACTAAACTGATGCAGCCATCTTAGCAGAATAAGAAAAAAAAAAAGGGAAGAAAAGTGTTGTTTTGTTTAATGACACCACTAGAGCACATTGATTTATTAATCATCGGCAATTGGATGTCAAACATTTGGTCATTTTGACCTATAGTCTTAGAGAGGAAACCCGCTACATTTTACCATTAGTAAGCAAGGGATCTTTTATATGCACCATCCCGCAGACAGGATAGCACATTTAATATGCCAGTCGTGGTGCACTGGCTAGAACAAAAAAAGAGGAAGAAGAAGAATTGTAAAAAGTGTACGGAATTAGCCTGTCTTTGTGTCTGTACAGTGAATGTTTCACAGCTTTCTCTCACAGCAAACATGGTTTTAACATGCCTCAAAGTCTTTCAGTGGATATTTATCTACTCATTGTTCACCTTCAAGATGACACTGTGGTCCTTGGTCCTTGGTCTTACATACATCAGTTAGCTTTGTGATGTTCTGCAGAATGAAACAAGCCATTGTGATGCCGTCTTGTACATGTTTGTTAAATTAACACATACAGGTTGTTTGCTGGGTGAATCTGTATCTCTGATGACCTTGCATCTGGCATTCCAGCACTGGGTTGTGCAGGCCAAACACTTCCAGTGCATGCACTCACACAGGTTTGGTCTGCAAGTCTGTTGAAGTGATTCAACTTCTTTCTTCCTGTGAAAGTAAGGACTCCCCAGTCTTCCTCACAACATACCGGCCTCGGTGGCGTCGTGGTTAGGCCATCGGTCTACAGGCTGGTAGGTACTGGGTTTGGATCCCAGTCGAGGCATGGGATTTTTAATCCAGATACCGACTCCAAACCCTGAGTGAGTGCTCCGCAAGGCTCAGTGGGTAGGTGTAAACCACTTGCACCGACCAGTGATCCATAACTGGTTCAACAAAGGCCATGGTTTGTGCTATCCTGTCTGTGGGAAGCACAAATGAAAGATCCCTTGCTGCTAATCGGAAAGATTAGCCCATGTAGTGGCGACAGCGGGTTTCCTCTCAAAATCTGTGTGGTCCTTAACCATATGTCTGACGCCATATAACCGTAATTAAAATGTGTTGAGTGTGTTGTTAAATAATGTGGCGACAGCGGGTTTCCTCTAAAAAATAGTGTCAGAATGATCATATGTTTGACGTCCAATAGCCGATGATAAGATAAAAAATCAGTGTGCTCTAGTGGCGTTGTTAAATAAAACAAACTTTACTTTCTTCCCAACATGATCAACATGAAGTGCATTGGTAGAGCTTCTGAGGACAGGATGTAGCCTAGTGGTAAAGCGCTGGCCTGATGCACGGTCGGTCTAGGATCAATTCCCATCAGTGGGCCCATTGGGCTATTTCTCATTCCAGCCAGTGCACCATGTCTGTGGCATGTGCTATCCTGTTTGTGGGATGGTGCATATAAAAGATCCCTTGCTACATAATGAAAAAAAATGTAGCAGGTTTCCTCTCTAAGACTATATATCAAAATTACCATTTGTTTGACATCCAGTAGCCGATGATTAATAAATCAATGTGCTCTAGTGGTGTTGTTAAACAAAACAAACTTCTTCCTCACAACATGATTAACATGAAGCTCACTTGGTAGAGCTTCTGTCGGATGGGTGATATGTCATGGGGTCAATTCACCAAGGTGAACTCACTGCATGTTTACAAATGCAATCAGTACTGCACATTTGGTATACATGCCTATATATAAAACCAATAGGGGCTACCCTGAATTGAAAAGTGTATATATAAGATTCCTAGATACTACTAGTAATTGAAATCAGAGTGAATTTTAACTACTCAATGTGTCGGTGTAATTAAGACCAATACACTCTCTTCTCTCTCACTAACCATTAACAAGTAACAACTAGCCCACTGTCCTCGACAGACAACCCAAATAGCTGAGGTGTGTATGCCCAGGACAGTGTGCTTGAACCTTAATTGGATATAAGCACAAAAATAAATTGGAAAAAACAACAACCTGATTGAAAGATGGATGCAACATAGTGCACTATTAGTAGTTGTGGGGGTTCTCTAGATACTATTCTCTACACTAATTTTTAGTGTCACACTTACAATACAATTGAGCCATATATAGCCACTGATAATCCAGACCTCACCATTTAAGGGGAGCTGTCACTTGCTCCCCATCATTCACATGAAACTAGTTTAAGGAGTAATTTTTGCTACCCTTAGTATGTGAATTTATTTGGTATTAATATAATGATGATATCAGAAATGGCTCCCCATAATCTTAAGTTAGAGGAACAATGAATCACTCCACTCAATCTTTTCATAGCAAGATCCGGTAATCTGTAACCTGAAGTGTCATTAATTTTTTTTTAATTTTTTAACCTAGTTTTAGAGCATACATCATAGAGAACACTAAACATGTGATCCGAGGTCATGATCACTCAGTAGTCATATTCACAATGTGGGAGGTGAAGAATATCTTCAGGGTATCTACTGAGGTGTGTGATTTAATGCTTCAAAAAAAAAAAAAAAAAAGTTTTTTATTTAACGACGCACTCAACACATTTTATTTACGGTTATATGGCATCAGATATATGGTTAAGGACCACACAGATGTTTTTAGAGGAAACCCGCTGTCGCCACATAGGCTACTCTTTTACGACAGGCAGCAAGGGATCTTTTATTTGCGCTTCCCACAGGCAGGATAGCACAAACCATGGCCTTTGTTGAACCAGTTATGGATCACTGGTCGGTGCAAGTGGTTTACACCTACCCAATGAGCCTTGCGGAACACTCACTCAGGGTTTGGAGTCGGTATCTGGATTAAAAAATCCCATGCCTCGACTGGGATCCGAACCCAGTACCTACCAGCCTGTAGACCGATGGCCTAACCACTACGCCACCGAGGCCGGTAAATGCTTCAAAAAGAACACTTAATAAACTAGCTTTTAGTGATCTGCCCCGGGTCAGGTTTAATGTTGGAATCTTTATTGCTGAGTGGTTTAGCTCAGAATAAAAAAATTAGGTACATGTAGGTTAATTACTGTCATGACATGAAGTGAAATACAGAACTTTGTTATTTGTGTCATTTGTTAAACTGTCTTTGTACCATTAACTCAGTTAAAGAAAGAAATTTTCTGTATATGCTCCAATGGAAATTGATGTATTCATATTTAATTAAATTATGTCTTAGTGTATTTGCAGAGTAAGGTGGGGAGGCAGTTGTTTTCAACACTGCCTATCAAATATTTTAAATTTGCAAGCTTTAAATATTTTGTACCTAGTTTTATTTAAATATTTAGTTTTGTGAGGTGAGTGTGTGGAATAGCAACGAATACATAGGGACCATGGGCCTAATTCACAAAGGTCTCTTAGGCTCTGTTAGACAACAAAGCATCCTCTTTGAAAGTCTTTTAGCATTGCACTGCGAGATCATAAAGTTGCGATAGTTTAGTGAATTAGGCCCCTGGTATTTTGTTAATACAAGAATTTAATTATAACCCTGGGGCTTAGCTTCACTTGAGGGGGGAGTACTAGTATGTAGTAGTGTTGGTATAAAGTGCTCCTACTGGCAGTAGCTAGTGGGAATTTCCCTATTAGCTCAGTTGGTAGAGCGCTGGACTCTCTTACTGAGAGTCCATGGTTTGAATCTCCTCAGTGGAGATTGATTTATCTATTTACATGTTTGCAATTAAAGTTATGCATGTGTATAAATTTTATAATTGGATGACAGGCACGGGGCGTGTGCTACAACAGCTTGCTCTGACTGTATATGTAAAATCCTCTGACCTGACAGGCACGGACAACGTGAATTTATATGCACATATGTTGTTTCCTTGTTTGCAGTACACAGTCATTTTAATTCTTGTGGATCAGTGGTAGTTGTCTGGTAAAATAATACTGATTAACCCCTGTCCTGGTCAGACAGTCGCTCCAGCCAGTGCACCACGACTGGTAAATCAAAGGCCGTGGTATGTGCTATCCTGCCATTGGGATGGTGCATATAAAAGATCCCTTGCTGCTAATCGAAAAGAGTAGCCCATGAAGTGGCGACAGCGGGTTTCCTCAATATCTGTGTGGTACTTAACCATATGTCTGATGCCATATAACCATAAATAAAATGTGTTGAGTGTGTCGTTAAATAAACCATTTCATTGCTTTTTTTGTCAGACAACCAAGCTGTATGCCCATGACAGCATGCATAAACCCTAATTGATCAAAGGTCCTCAGTTTAGAGGAATATCACTGTACCCATTTTTAGCACATACACTACATGTATTTGAATATCTAGGGCGGAATTTAGCTCAGTCGGTTGAATGCTCGCTTGAGGTGCCAGCGTCGCAGGATCGAACCACCTCAGTGGATCCATTCATCTAAGTGTTTGACATTCAATAGCCAGTGATTAATATATCAGAGTGCTCAGTGGTGTTGTTAAACAAAACAAACTTTTAACTTTTTGAATATCTAAACCAGAACCATATAAAGTGGATAAAAGGTTTGGGTTTTTTTATAGTGGCAAATTAACAGTTCTTATGGCTCAAGTCAGTAAGATATTGTGGGAAGTTTTACTATGACTCAGTCTGATTGGGCTTTTTTACATCTTTAGACTGTCATGCACAGTTTGATCTACAATAATTATTTTATATTATATATTATTAACAAAAAGTTGGTTTAATATTTGTTATACTCAAAATTTTAATATACTTTATACTTTGCACAGGTTTTAACATTGTTTTTAATTTTATATTGATGTTGATCATCTATTAAATTAATGTTTTTACCATTGTTTAACACCCAATAGCTGATGTATTTTTGTGCTGGGATGTTGTTAAGCATTCATTCATTCATTCATCCATCCATCCATCCATCCATCCATCCATCCATCCATCCATCCATCCATCCATCCATCCATCCATCCATCCATCCATCCATCCATTCATTCATTCTAGTATGACGCCCAATAGCGATGTATTTTTAATTAATTAATTAATTCATTCATTCATTCATTCATTCATTCATTCATTCATTCATTCATTCATTCATTCATTCAATTAATCAATCATTCTAGTTTGACACTCAATAGCCGATGTATTTTTGTGCTTGTGTGTTGTTAAACATTCATTCATTCATTCATTCATTCATTCATTCATTCATTCTAGTATGACACCCAATAGCGATGTATTTTTAATGCTGGGATATCGTTAAACATCCATCCATACATCCATCCATCCTGTAATTACCTCCCTCCCACCCTCCATCCATCTGTCCATCCATCCGTCCGTCCGTCCGTCCATCCATCCATATATCAATCCATCCATCCATCCATCCATATATCCATCCAATTATCCATCCATCCATCCATCCATCCATCCTGTAATTCCCTCCCTTCATCCATCCGTCCTTCCATCCATCCATTGATCACCAGTAACTGAGTTTGTCTTGTTTTTCTGTAGATGGTCTGCTCAGTCAGGAGTGACAAGATCCGTCCATCCATCCATTGATGACCTGTAACTGAGTTTGTCTTGTTTTACTGTAGATGGTCTGCTCAGTCAGGAGCAAGAAGATCCGTCCATCCATTCATTGATGACCAGTAACTGAGTTTGTCTTGTTTTCCTGTAGATGGTCTGCTCAGTCAGGAGCGACAAGATCCATCCATCCATTGATTACCAGTAACTGAGTTTGTCTTGTTTTACTGTAGATAGTCTGCTCAGTCAGGAGCGAGAAGATCTGTCCATTCATCCATTGATCACCAGTAACTGAGTTTGTCTTGTTTTACTGTAGATGATCTGCTCTGTCAGGAGCGAGAAGATCTGTCCATTCATCCATTGATCACCAGTAACTGAGTTTGTCTTGTTTTCCTGTAGATGGTCTGCTCAGTCAGGAGCGAGAAGATCTGTCCATTCATCCATTGATCACCAGTAACTGAGTTTGTCTTGTTTTCCTGTAGATGGTCTGCTCAGTCAGGAGCGAGAAGATCTGTCCATTCATCCATTGATCACCAGTAACTGAGTTTGTCTTGTTTTACTGTAGATGTTCTGCTCAGTCAGGAGCGAGAAGATCTGTCCATTCATCCATTGATCACCAGTAACTGAGTTTGTCTTGTTTTACTGTAGATGATCTGCTCTGTCAGGAGCGAGAAGATCTGTCCATTCATCCATTGATCACCAGTAACTGACTTTGTCTTGTTTTCCTGTAGATGGTCTGCTCAGTCAGGAGCGAGAAGATCTGTCCATTCATCCATTGATCACCAGTAACTGAGTTTGTCTTGTTTTACTGTAGATGATCTGCTCTGTCAGGAGCGAGAAGATCTGTCCATTCATCCATTGATCACCAGTAACTGAGTTTGTCTTGTTTTCCTGTAGATGGTCTGCTCAGTCAGGAGCGAGAAGATCTGTCCATTCATCCATTGATCACCAGTAACTGAGTTTGTCTTGTTTTCCTGTAGATGGTCTGCTCAGTCAGGAGCGAGAAGATCTGTCCATTCATCCATTGATCACCAGTAACTGAGTTTGTCTTGTTTTCCTGTAGATGGTCTGCTCAGTCAGGAGCGAGAAGATCTGTCCATTCATCCATTGATCACCAGTAACTGAGTTTGTCTTGTTTTACTGTAGATGATCTGCTCTGTCAGGAGCGAGAAGATCTGTCCATTCATCCATTGATCACCAGTAACTGAGTTTGTCTTGTTTTCCTGTAGATGGTCTGCTCAGTCAGGAGCGAGAAGATCTGTCCATTCATCCATTGATCACCAGTAACTGAGTTTGTCTTGTTTTCCTGTAGATGGTCTGCTCAGTCAGGAGCGAGAAGATCTGTCCATTCATCCATTGATCACCAGTAACTGAGTTTGTCTTGTTTTCCTGTAGATGGTCTGCTCAGTCAGGAGCGAGAAGATCTGTCCATTCATCCATTGATCACCAGTAACTGAGTTTGTCTTGTTTTCCTGTAGATGGTCTGCTCAGTCAGGAGCGAGAAGGTCTCGCGCAGAGAGTGGAGGACTTGTCGGCCAAGGTCTCTGATCAAGCCAACGACATTGTGTGTCTCAAAACGGCGCTCGCAGATGTCATCCGACGTCTCGCTATTGTGGAGGCATGTACGTAAAATACAATCCTTTTTACTGATTATTGTACATATTCGTGTATATGACAGTGTTCTTCAAGTTCCATGAAAAATAAAAATAAGGGCAATGAATTTATAAATTTACTATGTATACATTTAAACTTGCAGGTGTTAAACCAAGTGTAATAAATTAAATTGTGTTTGGAACCTTGTGATGCAGTTTTACAATACTGATCAATGAATATTCTCTGTTAATGTCTTAATTAGAAAATAACCATATGGAGTTTTTAGATTTACGGGTGTTATTGTTGATTTGATCCCGCAAATGTCATTTTGAAACATTTGCGGGCATCAAATAGACAATAACACCCTCAAATCTAAAAGCTCCATATGGTTATGTCCATTGTAAACTGAATCGGTTTTTTACTGAGTTAACTGTATATTTGGTATTTCTTGAAAAAAATACCTGGATACAATCTTACTGTAGACCCTTGAACCGTCAACTTGGCCTGTTCCAATTGCGAATGTCATCATTAGCTTTCCAGGTGTTATTTTCATTTCATCCCACAAAAAGAATGTGATTAACCAATCACAATACAGAACACACTCGCCATCAGTTCACAATTCTCTATTGATGTTACAACATAATGTATGCTGTAAGAAATTAACAATGTTTTATATTATTTACCATATTTTTAATGCTTAAAAAATCAATATCGATTCCTGGTGGTCTGAAATCATGATTCTGTTCTCTGCATGTATAGATATACCAGGCACTAATCTAGCTGTCAAAATGGGGCGGGTTTTTTCCCAACGAAAGTTGGCTCAAGTCACACAGTTGTTAGCACTAATGAGAAGACGGAAGTCACTGTAATATACTGCACACAATCTGATTTTGAAAATAAGAGACATTTTTGCAACCTTGTTACAAGTGTTTTTCTCAGTTGTGTCTGTGTCTTAATTATTTTTTGTCAGTCTTCAGTCCATAAGTTCACTTTGGTGCCAGCCGGCTTCATTTTACTACTGCCCCCCCCCCCCAAAAAAAAACCCCCACCCCATTTACAGTGAAATATAATGACATGTTAACATACTTAACATTGTTTTTAATGAAAATATTTTATTGTTTTGTCTGAATCTTATTATCAAAAGTAGCAGTATTTAATAATGAAATGTTATATGTATCAAATGTACAATTCGGAACCTTTCTGACTGAATGTGGAACATGACAAAACACTATGTAATGTACCGATGAACTAGTAACTATAGCTCAGTTTTACAGTTTAAAATGAACTTGAGACACCAATTCTATTAACAAAATATATATGTTCTTGACTCCTATTTTTCGCAGCCCCCCAAAACAACCTTCTTCCCTCCAAGCCGACGTTCCGGTCGAATCGTAAGTCCGGGGTCTCGGACCGGAAGCTGCACATGAATCCCCTGGACAACGTGAACTTCGTCCCCCACCGCAGCACCTCGTCGCTGTCAAAGTCGATGCACCACTCGCCACGCAGCTCCACCAGCATGAAGAAATGGTCATCTCTCTCGAACTCGGCTGACCTCTCAAACCCAGCACTCACACCATACAAGTAAGTACAGAGCAGACAGATTGCAGGATTTAACTTATCGAAATGCTGTCTCTCAAAATATGGGTGGGTGAGTGGAAAGAATGGTTGAATGGATAGAGGAAAGATGGATGGATGCATGGAAGGTTTCATGTATGGATGGAAAGAAATGAAAGAAATGTTTTATTTAACGACACACTCAACACATTTTATTTACGGTTATATGACGTCAGACATATGGTTAAGGACCACACAGATTTTGAAAGGAAACCCGCTGTCGACACTACATGGACTATTCTTTCCGATTAGCAGCAAGGGATCTTTTATTTGTGCTTCCCACAGGCAGGATAGCACAAACCATGGCCTTTGTTGAACCAGTTATGGATCACTGGTCGGTGCAAGTGGTTTACACCTACCCATTGAGCCTTGCGGAACACTCACTCAGGGTTTGGAGTCAGTATCTGGATTAAAAATCCCATGCCTCGACTGGGATCCGAAGCCATTACCTACCAGCCTGTAGACCGATGAAACAACTGGTTGTATGGATGGATGCATGGATAAGTGGATGGATGGATGGATGGATGGGTGGATGGGTGGGTGGGTGGGTTTTGGTTGGTGGGTTTTGGTTGGTGGGTGAGTGTTTGGGTGGGATTTGTGGGTGGGTGGGTTTTGAATAGATGGATGCATGGATGGATGGATGGATGCATGGATGCATGGATGGATGGATGGTTGGAAGGAAGGAAAGAAGGGAGCATGAATGCGTAACATATATCTCGATGGGATGGAGATGGAACAGGACAGGACAGAATTAGTCAAACCAATTTTCTTACAAAGTATATCATGTGAGGGCATTTTTTATTTGTCCATTGATTCATTAAATATGTCAGCATTGAAAACAATTCAGTCACATTTTAAAACGTTTTTTTTCTAAAGATTATGATTCAGTTTCATCATTCATATGGTTGACAGATCTGTAAAGTAAACCTGTGGTACTGTCAGAAACTGAAGAACAATCCACATTATTCAGAATAAATTTTTCAGTAGTGTATTGAAATATTCAAAATATGCATAGAGTGTACATATATATGTATCTGGGGGGTTTTTCTGCAAGCCGTCATTATAGCTTTTGCATTTTGAAACCATACACATTATTAAAAAGAGGTTAAATTTCACTTTCAAGTGCAGTTAAACATGCAGAATATTTACACAAAACCTTCCAAGTCTGCCACCTAGGTCAGTCTAAAATTGCACACAAAAAAACAAACCCATTAGCAGAACGTTATAGATAAAGTTTATTTTGTTTAATGACACCACTACAGCACATTGATTTATTAATCATCATCTATTGAAATCAAACATTTGGTAATTCTGACATTCCGGTATAGTCCTAGAGAGGAAACCCACTACATTTTTCCATTAGTATCGAGGGCTATACACCGTCCACGGACAGGATAGCACACAGTGGTGTAGGAAGATGCCAAAAAGTGGGGAAGGGTGCACACTTTTATATTTGCACATTTTCACACTATTATAAAGCAAATATAAAGCAAAATATCTGAAAAGTTTGGGGGGGGGGGTGGGCAAGACTTCCAACCGTTCCAGCATTCAGTTCATTCAGGCAGTATAATTAATATTTGTTAATGTAAGTTTAGGATTCCTTTCTAAACATTTTGTTCTATAAAAGCAACATAATGTTTATATTTCATAATCCAGTATCACTACATTTTGCCTTTGAAAAATTAGACATATCAGGGGTTCTAGAATATTTTTAAAATTCACTTGCCATAGGGCCAGTGGATTTGAAAATTCACTGGCCATGGTAAAAAATTCACTTGCCCAATTTTAACTGTTGATAAAACAAAACAAAAAACAATAAATTAAAATAATTAACTGTTTAATGTCCATTTTTCATACTGAGATCATGTTTAATCAATTTGTCAATTTGCACAGCAGATAGGCTCATTTGGGCATGCTTTATGTTTTTTTTTATCAGTTTAGAATAAAGTTACCGTACCTATTAAAAATTGTAAATAATTGTTTCCATGCACTAAAACCACCTAAGTTATAAAAAATAATCCATGTTACCGAGATATTACAACAGCATTATTTATTTACTTATGAATGGGAACTCCCCCCCACCCATCCTCCAAAAAACAAAAAGAGAAAATAAACAATTAAGAACCTTTATTAGCATAAAGTGTACATGTATTGCAGTTTACGGCTTGCCCCCCCCCCCCCCCCCCCCCCCCCCCCCCCCCCCCCCCACACACACACACACCATATTAGTAATTTGGGTACTTTGTTAAATTTATCTATTTCATGATACTGTGTTCTTAGGAACTTTTTTGCAATTTATGTCATATTTTATAAATTAAATTAATAATTTACACATTTAAAGTATTTGTAAATAGTGACATGCAACCTTTAAAACTAATAAAAGACTGGTTACCGTTTTGCATATCATTAGTATTAGAGAAACAAATCTTTGGATTCCAGTGTAAAAACAAAATGGTGGCAAAACAATGAACTTTTCTTTTTCCAATATTTACACTTTATAACTTTAATAAAGATTTATCAGTAGGTATATTGATGTCAAGGATGGGTCAGAGATTACTGGTGGCCAACTATTTGTTAGTAAAATATTGCATGTGATATCAAATCGAAAGAAGTGACTTGTAGATGTTTTGTTTTTGTATGATCGTAGGACGTAGCATTGTAGATTTTTTTTTTTTTGGTACCACTTGTCATCGGGATTGCACAAAGTAACTTTTACTGGCCTGAATACAAAAAAACACTGGCCTCGGGAATCGGGCCACCATATTCTAGAAGGCCGGCATATTGACTATTCTGTGTAAAATTTCCTCCACAAGGATGCTTTTGTTGGTGCTTTTGGTAGAAATATAGCACAGAAGACACAATGAGGCATTAATGGACTAAAGGTTCGTTTGATTCCGTAGATGCTTAGTTCATTCCGTCAAAATACACCCTATGAGATTTATAAGTATTAAAATGCAGTCTCACTTGTTGATCCACTGCGTGGCCGAGTGGATACAGTACTCAGCTACAGTCCCGATGGTCTGAAGTTTGAATCCCAGACCCTAGCACTACGTTGTTTGTGGTGTTTAATGCAATGTCCACTTGATGTCGCTATCCAATACATGCTGGAACGGTCGGAGGTGTTTTTAAGGTGTGCATGTGTGATTTGGTTTTTAAAAAAAAATTGAGGCAGGGTCTTTGGTATGGGTGGATAAATCTGATCACTAAATCATTTTTTTTAATGCTCGCCTGAGGTACTTGCGTTGCATGATCGAACCACCTCAGTGGATCCATTCAACTGATTAAGTTTTTTCTCATTCCAACCAGTACACCACAACTGGTCAAAAGCCATGGTATGTGCTTTCCTGTCTGTGGGAAAGTGCATATAAAAGATCCCTTGCTGCTAATAGAAAAATGTAACAGGTTTGCTCTGATGACTACAAGTCAGAATTATCAAATGTTTGACATCCAGTAGCTGATGATTAATTAATCAATGTGCTCTTGTGGTGTCGTTAAACAAAACAAACCTTTAAACAAAACAAGACCGGCCTCGGTGGCGTCGTGGCAGGCGATCGGTCTACAGGCTGGTAGGTACTGGGTTCGGATCCCAGTCGAGGCATGGGATTTTAATCCAGATACTGACTCCAAACCCTGAGTGAGTGCTCCACAAGGCTCAAATGGGTAGGTGTAAACCACTTGCACCGACCAGTGATCCATAACTGGTTCAACAAATTCCATGGTTTGTGCTATCCTGCCTGTGGGAATCACAAATAAAAGATCCCTTGCTGTCTGTCATAAAAGAGTAGCCTATGTGGCAACAGCGGGTTTCCTCTAAAAAAAACTGTCAGAATAACCATATGTTTGATGTCCAATAGGCGATGAGAAGATAAAAAATCAATGTGCTCTAGTGGCGTTGTTAAATAAAACAAACTTTACCACAAAACAAATTTTAAATGTGGCCTTCCATTTACGTGTATATATCAATACCTAATGTAAATGTTTGCAGTTCAGCCACCATGCCTGTTGGTGTAAAGTTATCACTTCAGTGTTTACCAAACGTTAATTCTTCACATAAATTACACCAGCTGTTGTTTTTAATGATTTCTGTTTGTGAAGTGAATTATAATTGTGGTACATGTGATCATCACATTTCACAAGCTTGTTGAGCATTTTGTGCACAACTTCCAGCTTTCCAGCAGACAGCATGTACATGATGAGTGAGTGAGTGAGTCACACATCCTTGTTGGACCTAGACTTGATCCCAGGACGTTTCCACTGGGCACACATTGCATTAGCCTGTACCTCACTACAGCAGTGTGCTAGTGAAGCTGGGGGAAGGCTTGTGTTATACATATATGTGTGTCACCTTTGACCCTGACCTGAAAACCACACTATAAATGTCAGTGGCTGTTGCAGCTGTCACAGCCAGTAGTTGACGTTTGGTATTCACTGTTGATGTCTGGTATTTAGGAAAGTTCAGCTTATTTTGTGACTTGGGACTTACAAGTGTATATTACTATGGCTTCAAGAGGGTGAATATACGTTATATAGAGTGGACTGTTTAAACCATGCAGACTCATGTTGGAATCTTACAATGTGCTGGCTTGGACAGTGTGCTGCTTTAGGCAGTGTGCTGGGTTATACAGATATCATGTATAAATATCAACAGTGGCAGATCCAGAGCTATGTTTTAAAGGGAGGGAAGTGTTTTAAAGGGATAGCAGCATTTTAAAGGGAGGACCCAACCTTGTCGTCTGATGTCAGATTACTAACAAAAGTGAAACTGTATTGCATATTGAATTGAAAGCATTATTTTAATTAGCCTACATGTAGGTGACTAAAATGGTAGGTTTTTGTTGCCCTGCCTTTATAGCCAACACCCTCATCTGTCACTGTCTGTCAGTGTACATGATATCTGTATTAGACCAGTGTTAGTTTGCTAAAGAAGGGTTGCACTATACATGTAGTTGTAAACATATCACTCTTGATCAAATTCCGGAAACGGTGTCTGAGTTGTTTGACAATGACATCATATCAGATAGTTGCTAGATTGTTCATGAGATATTCAACAGTTGTTTCTTGTTACTTTGACAAAATCATTTATAATGTACATGTATAAGCAGTGTTCCAATGTAATATTTTAATTATATGATGGAAAAAAAATTTCAGATGAATGTGTGTGTGTGTGTGCTTGTGTGTTTGTTTGTTTTCAGTTTTTAGTTTTGTTTGTTCCCTCTTCCCAATAGTTTTTAATAATTCATTAATTTGCATGCATGTCTTTGTAATATCGGATTTTGCTGGCATGCATGTTCAACTGCATGGTGAAAATTGGTATGATGATAATCAAAACGGCAAATTAATTTATGCTTGCTAATAACATTATTCCAACTGCAAGGGACTATAGGTTTCATATCTCATCTGTCTGTCTGTCTGTCTGTGTTTGTGTCTGTCTGTGTCTGTCTTTGTCTGTCTGTCTGTTTGTCTGTCCATTCCACATATAGTTTTCCAGATTTTTTTTTTTCTTCTACAATGCCTTGAGATATTGAGCTGACATTTTGTGTATAGCTTTATCATGTTCCGTTACAGATCAGCTTTGACTTTCATGACGATTTGCCTCTTTTTGACAGAGTTAATGCCCTTGAACTTAGGATATATAAAACTTTGATTCCGGACTTCTTTTTTTTTTTTTGCAGTGCCTCAGTATATTAAACTGAAATTGTGTGTATAGCTTTATCATGTTCTATTACAGATCATGTTTAACTTTCATGATGATTTACCCATTTTTCACAGAGTTATGGTCCTTGAACTTAGGAGATACGAAAATTTGTTTTCCGGAAATTTTGTTTTGCACGTACCTAAAGATATTGAGATGCAATTTTGTACACAGCATTATCATGTACTTTTACAGATCAAGTTTAACTTTTATGGCAATTTACCCATTTTTCAGAGTTATGGCCCTTGAATTTCGCAGATACGAAAATTTGTTGGACCCGGTAGGGGACATGTATCACTTTAGCAGTACTCCAGAATGCTTATTTTTATTGAGGTTACATGTACGTCTTTCACCAGTACAAACAGATAAGATCTTTATTTATTTTTTTAAAGTCAGATTTTTATAGATGTATTTTAATGTGTTTACTGTATTCGTGTAACCATGAATGTGGTTCATATAGATATATTGAGTTTGTGGTATGTATACTGCCAACATTCAACTAGTGTTTCTGCCAGAAAGAAATTTTTGGGTATGGGGCAATGAAATTGAATATTTACAATGTGTGTGATGAATGCAACAGCAGTTGACAGAGGGTATTCAGTGTTCGAGATTAAAATTTTGGGGCAGTATCCCATTTGGATACTTAACATTTAAAAATCTGGTATCCCACCTTAGAATTTAGTATTATATGGTATCCCGGTGGGATACTGGGTTCTTGAAGTCTGGTATCCAAAATTAAATTCTGATATCCCCGGGATATCGGGATACTGTTAATCTCGAACACTGGTATTGGGAACCTCCCCCAGAAAGAAAATGGGTTAGGTTTAGGGTTAGGGTTAAGAAAATTGTACATTAATGATAAAGAGTCATTAATTTTGTCAAAAGGTTAACTTAAAAAAATTAAATCTGCAAAAAAAAAGAGAGTATGACGCCATACCCATTTAACCCTGTGGCAGAAACCCTACTGGTACATATGTGGCTGTTTGTATGATTCAAGTTTGACATATATGGCTATGTAACTAACATTAACACTTGACATATCAATTAATGTCTGTCATGTTGATAACACATGGTGATTGATTAATAGGCTATGGTATGCTGTGTATATTTGTTGATACTTTGTGTACATGCATTTTAGTGATTGTTGCTTTCTTTGTTTAGTTATGTCTTTACACAAGTTAATGTTTTTTTTATGATGCACATATACTTGTTTAATTTTTTTTAGACGTAGCACTTCTCACAGTAATTTGACGGCACGCCCATCAGCCCGGGGGTAATGGAAATACTTGATTAACATCCATTTTTCATATAACTCTCTAACTTGGATTAACTGGCTTCTCTTATAAATCCAGGGTTTTATCTCCTTTGTTTTGAAACTGATACTTCAATTAAAATTCAATAGTAACAGAAAGATGTAATTGTTTTTGAGATTCAGTGCGAAAAATCTTAAAATGTCTTTTAGAAATTAAAGGCTTTAAATTATTGTTTCATTTAATACATTTATTGACAATTTACCTAAAGTTAACAAAACTAATAAGTTTTTAAAATCATTTAAAAGTCTATACATACACATGTATATGAAGAGTTCAGGCGCAATATGCGATATAAACCATTTTCTCTTTTTTTTTTGTTAAAGCCATTATTGTATGTCAGTAATGGCTAATCATAGGCCCACTTGATCCTTATGAAATTGTATTGGGTAAATTCCTTTTTTTTTTATCCAAACGCAATATATGCCAATTAAAAAAAGTCACTTTTACTGACAATGAATAATGGATATATCACGTTTTGCGCCTAAACTCTTCATATGTAACTAAAATTTCATACTTAATGTTGCATATGTGAAATAAAGCTAAGAGATAAAACCCTGCATTATTTTGTTATTTTGTAATCTGTGTAATCTTTGACTTAACTTCTTTGGGATGCAATGCTGTTTTATTTTGTTTTATAATCATGCTTGTTTAAGTGAACTTTATTCTTTTACATAATGCTTAGTTGCATGTGTTTTTAGATTATTACAGTAGTAGTTAATATTCGCAAAAACTAATTTGTATTTCATGTGGTACAAGATTTGTAAAGTAACATTAGTGACATGCATGCATTTTTAACAATTGTTTTTATGCTTGAAAGATGCTGAGATAGTAATATGACAAATATAATAGATAAATGTTTGTCAGTGTTCGACAAATCCATTAGTCTTCAGTCCTGGCTAATTAATTTTTGGTCTAGGCTAGTGGAAATTTTCAACTGTATTTAGGGCCTTCAAGAGTCCAAACTATCGGACTCGAGTACTCGAGCTTATTTTGGACTCGAGTACTCAAGGATCAAACTCGACCCAGACCCGAGTACCCGACACTTACACCAGATTATAATGAGGAATAAAGTAAAATAGTATTATGCATCTTAATTCCAGCGCTGAACATCGATGCCAAATCATCAACATACCACTGTACTATGTTCCACACTATTGACTTTTGTTTTCCCTCCATATCTCATAGCCCTATAATGTAACCGGCGGTAAGCAGACATGGCAAAATGATGTGAAAGAGCATGGGTACTCGAGTTCTGTGAACTGACTCTCGAGTCTTGCTGGACTCAGCCCGTGCCCGAGTACTCGAGTACTCGTGGAGACTCTAACTGTATTACCGTACTAACATTTGTCAAACACTGGTTTGTTTATGTCAAGCAGAATATATGGTAGGTTCTGTACAAAGCCAGTGGCTGTAGTGAGTCATATATTCCTATGATACAATAACATACATACATACATACATAATTGCATACACTTCATGTGTATATATTATACAAACAGCTTGAATAATGTAGCTCTACAAGAGAGTACAATTATGATCAATGTAAATTGATTATGTAAATGTACTCATTCTTACTCTTATTCTATTAGTCATATACTCTCCATCTAATACAAATATGTGGTTTTTACTTGCATGTGCAATGCACAGTAACAACACGAATGGGAACCAATAGAATAATATTTTCGTCCAGCCATCGGGCCATTGACTACAAAATGTACAGTGCCAACATGAAACTGAAAGGGCTATTCTCTACATAACATTTTGGTTTATGACAATGTGATAATTAATGTGGTATTTGGCAATCCACCCCCCCCCCCCCCCCCCCCCAAAAAAAAAAATCAACTATTCCTAGCAAATGTTCAGTAGTATATTGTGCATGTATGATAAGGAAGCCTACTCAGATTTTATCTGTAAGAAAGGTATAAATCTGTGTAATATGCCTGGGCTAATTTTTTCCATTAAAGGTAGGGTTGCACACAGCTGATTTTCTAGTGGCAGGGTCCCCCACATCTTATGCATGCTACATGTTCCACAAACTGTTTGTAAGCATTTATAAAGCTAGATGTATAATCAACTAAAAATTAATGAAAATGTTTGGATTTTTTTTCTCAATATTTTTAGATAATTAAATTATATACATGTACCAAATACAATATTATACGTCTATGTAGCTGGTTGGATTAAGTACTTTCCAGGGCAAAGTAAGTATACATGTAATATTTTCAGACTATTTAGTTAGGCCATTTATTAGTGAACTGTTGTGTGAACCTACCTTTAATGATTCTGGTGGTAATAGGTTGTGTTTGTTTCTACTGATTTTTGTTTTTAAAACCTTCAGATGTGTCACTATCAGTTTGGTTTGGTATTCTTTCTTACAAAAATTTACAGTAATAATGATAATTTCATAACATTGTTGATTTACTGGTAAGTACATGTAGATGATAATAAGGATGTCTTTATTCTACAGTTAACATCATTAGCTGTTGATACTATTATAGATGCAAATATATTACTAATTAATACACATAGTAAGTTGTATTTTGTATCCATTAATTAAACTTCACGTGGCTGTTGAAATATAATATAATAAACCAATATGAAACACCTTAAAGAGACTATATTCTGAGTTTGCTGCCATTATAGGGTGTTTCCCACCAATAAGATCTTAACAACTAAAATTAAAGCCTAACTATAGTGTCTTATTTAGAATCCTAGTATCTGTATATTTAGTGTATTTCTGGACATCCTGATGTTTGTAAGTAGTCAAAATTGGATTTGATGTCCGTATAATTTTGTGTGTACAAAAAATTCCATATATTAGAAAATAAAATTAAGTTTGACCTACATGTATATGTATAATCTGTTTGCGTCAAACCACTGATATTTTTTAGAAAAACGTATTTAATATGTAATTATACCTTTTGTATAACAGTACTGCAATATGACTACGGTAGTCACTTTCAGTTGACACAACTGCAGAGTATGATATATATTGCTTTGAATTTATGTGGTCATAAAAAGGAATTATAGTTTCTTTAGTCGTAAGCAAATGGGATGGTACTGTACTGGTGGAGGGTTGGAAAGAATTTGCTATGATTTTTTTTTCTGCATAAGAACTATATGTAGCTTAAGAAACACAAAGAAAAAACCCATTCATATACATTTAACCTACAATCTATAACACACACCCCCAAAAGAATACAAGATATCAGAAGGATCAGCCCTAGTATAAAAGTCCATTAGTTTTTGCTCAGAAATGTTTTCCATGTTTCATACTTGTATAACTACAATTAGTGATGTTCCAATGATTGATTTAATAAAATCTAAAATTTATTGTTTAGGTTCTACCAATGTGATGATCGATAATAAAACTCCATAATCAATTATGTGTAAAAAAAAGAAAGAACGTACCCTAAAGGTGTTCTACCCAGTGAGATTTTTCAGTATAATTAATGGCTTGTTTTTCTTGTTTCAGTAGCCGAGATCCAGTCTGGAACCAAGGTAATGATTTACTAAACTCAGTTCTATATGTTATGTGGTCACAAAGTGTACGTGTCCTGTGTTGTATAATTTTTACATCAGCATATTAGACATATGTTATGTTATGCATGTAGCAGTATACATTGCACAAGACTACTTGTATACACATGTATTGCACCACAATATCACAGGATTGATCAGTACGGTATATATCTATTGTTTAATACTTAAGACCAGTATGTTATTACACCAGAGGAAGGAAGGAAGCAAATGTTTTATTTAACGACTCAATTAACACATTTTATTTATAGTTACATGTATATGGCATCGGACATATTATTAAGGACCACACATACATGTATATTGAAAGAGAAAACCCACTGTCGCCACTTCATGGGCTATTCTTTTCGAATAGCAGCAAGGGATCTTTTATATGCACCATCCCACAGACAGAATAGTACATACCATGGCCTTTGTTACACCAGTTGTAGAGCACTGGCTGGAATGAGAAATTGCCCAATGGGCCCATCAGTGGGGATCGATCCTAGATCGATTGTGCATCAGACTATACACTAGAGAAATGCAATCCATTCATATTGTTTACACTGTATGTAATGTGTACCAAAATATAACCAGTTGTCTTGACTTGAATGCAATGAGCATGACAGCATTATAGTAGGTATGTGTAACAGAACTTGTTCCAATGGTGGATTTTCAGGACTTTAATGAGATTCAAAATCTCTATTAAAATTTCCAAATTAAAACATTTTGAATGTTTGTTTTTAAGGGAAATCATTCTTTGCCAGGATAGTTTTTAAAAATATTAACTTTTGTTGTGATATATCAACATACTCACCATCAAATATCTTAAACATGATGCTTGACCATCATCCATGGCACCTTTTCCTTCTGTTACATCTAATGCATTATAATTTGCTTGAATTAAACTAACTTTGATGATGTGTTTGTTTTTGTTTCAAATTTGTCTTGTGATTATTGCTGTAGTGTAGTTTCCTTTTTCTTTTCTTTTTTACTTTCATGAAATTTCCAGTTTGTGGTAAGTTTGGGTTACCAAACTGCATTTGCACCATATAAACAGAAATTGCTTGATTTCAATTTTTCAATTTAACTTTTATAATTACTTGGTTTTTTAATTGCTGTGACCTCTGATTTTAGTTTGACCAAACTTCTGAACAACATGTTAACAGATTTTTACATTTCAAAACCATATTAAAGGCTCTATCTTGCATTTGTAGAAGTTACCATCTTTTATTAATATAGAAGATGAAGACAGTGTCAGCCTTATTAAACATGTACCGTGGTACATGTATGTTTTTGCTAGTAACAACTGTTCACATTAGATGTAGACAAAATTGGAAAATAATCATTGCCATAAAAAAATTTATAATTCAGTTTAGTCCATATGAAAATGATTGTTTTCTGAAATGTTGCCATGAGCATTAATATCATTTACCACAATTATTCAGTGTAAAGATTATCACTAAAGACTTCATTTGCATATGGCCTACACATTATTCTGGTAGACTAGCCAGACTATAGGCTATTCTTTTGAGATCAAGTCAAAAGATATCATTACCCATATGGGCAAAGATTTTCCTTAGGGAAAGGTAACACTATGTGATGTCATTATTCAGTGTTTTAGAGCTTTGATGTCACAATAATTTATACAAAAATACCTATAACTAATTTATATTCTGTATTTTATAGGTACATGTACTTCATAACAGGATAATAAATATGTTCCCATTATATGGTTACCATATATGTAGTCAATTTTGACACTGTAGACCAATGTGTAGTTGTTTTAGTGTAAACTACCAAATCCAAATGTATAAGGGGAAAAACCCTATGATGATTTTCATTTGTCATAAGTCATTAAAAGCATGATCATGTTTTATTATGCTCGGGGAAAAAAAGACAATAAAAAGTCCACAGAGCCATGTCAGATAAATTGTCAATACTTGCTTGTAATATATATTGTTTTTGACTGAATGACATCTTTCTGTGAGTGTCAGCTGTCTTTTTCTAGCGATCGAAAGACACTTTTCTATCAATATCACCCTGGAAATGGATGGATGTATTTGTCTGGTATATGCAAGAAAGAATGATTTAATATTGTTTTTGACTGTATGGCTCTAAAGGCAATGCCACACAATATGAATGCCCATTGAGTGCCAAGAATAGCTGATTGACAAGACTGTATTATGATTTCATCAGTTGCTGTACAATTGATTATTCTCATATGAGTCACTTGTATTGTGTGACAATGACCTAAGACATTACTCTTTTTTCTTCTGCTTTCTTTCAAATTAATTTCTCCTTCATCTTGTTTTGAGGAATACCATGTTTGGTGTTTTTTTATGCATGTACTACATATATTTAAAAGATTTTCATTATCAAACATATTTTGTAGTTTTTGTTTTTGTTTTTGTCTTTACATTTAAAAAATGTGGGACCAATAATATATATATATATATTTTTAATTATTATTTATCTGTATTTATTACTACTCTTTCTTGAGTGTATATCTAAAGACAGGGTTTCTGCCAGAGGGTAAAACGGGTATGGTGCCATACCCAAATTTGTTTTAAAATTGTATTTGTTTTAAGTTGACCTTTTGACAAGATTAATGACTCTTATTATGATTTTTTTATAACCCTAAACCTAACCCATTTTCTTTGTGGGGGAGGCCCCCCATAACCCATTGACTGTGGTTGCATTCAGCACACACATTGTAAATATTTAATTCCATAGTGCCATACCCAAAAATATCTTTCTGGCAGAAACTCTGAAAGAGTATTATGATCTATGTATAGATCAAGATTTTCATGTTCTGTGACCAGTATGTGCAGTAGTATAATACTAATGGTAATGCCGTAACAACACACAGAACATGAAAATATTACACAAAAACATGCTGCCTCATGAAGGTATTTTCACGAAAATATTAAACAAGCTTCCATATTAATAATTTTCAGCTGTTGCAACCTTTAGCAAGTGACGTTGGAAATATTTCACAAGGACATTTAAGTATGATACGAAATGGTAGTGAATTTAATATCCTGTTTATTACCCATAATTGATTTAAATTTATTACACTGAACTCATTTAACTGACATTCCAATAATGTTATAGTGTGCTAATCGTATGATGTCATCATATGACATCAGGGTGTTACATCCCACTTTACATTCTAGTGGGACATAACACTTTGATATAAATCAACATATTTTTAACCACATGGATAATAAGTATGTGTTGAACTTACCTGGCCAGTCTAACATGCTGCAGTCATATATTAACTGTTTGGCAAAACAGTAACTTGCTACAGCAATATTAATACTTAAATGCAGTTCTTATATGCGAAATTAATACTTACATGCAGTTCTTATATGCGAAATTAATACTTAAATGCAGTTCTTATATGTGAAATTAATACTTAAATGCAGTTCTTATATGCGAAATTAATACTTAAATGCAGTTCTTATATGCGAAATTAATACTTAAATGCAGTTCTTATATGTGAAATTAATACTTACATGCAGTTCTTATATCGACTACTTAATTTGCTATGTATATATAGCAAAATAGTAACTTGAATTAATAAATTAACACTTTATTTATATTTTAGTGTTATTGTAATGTTATACATGTAGGTACTCGCAGTATACACAGTTATATATTGTGTATATGTAAAAAGAATTATCATTTTATATTAGTTGTACTAGTATATATATATATATATATATATATATATATATATATATATATATATAATTATATATAATTTATCTTACATCTAGCCATATTGATTCATGTACTAGAGTTTAAGTTCACAAACATAAAAATTGTACAAACTGACAACAAGTACATGTATGATAAAATGGTGCTTTGTTTATCATGTTTATCAGAAAGCTGTTTATAACAGATCAGAAAGCCATTATATTGTGCTCATGCAAGGCACTCAACCCCACCCCACCTCCCCATCCCAAAAAAACCCCAGATCTGAAGATATTTTATAATTTAATTTTTCCTTTATTAGAAAAACTACAGATTTAGCAGAATTGATTTTTGTACATTTATTACTGGGTATATATACATGTAATTTTCTTTATATTCATAGAGTATATTATGTGTATGTTTTCTGCTACAATAGTGGTATAAAGCATCATGCAGTGCTCCAAAAATTAATGTATGATGAGGTCATGTAACAAATGAGTGACAGGAAACACATTTCACCATTTACTTTTTACTATTTTACATGTAGCTAACATCATTGATTTTTTTTATAGATAAAAATATACAAATCTAAGCCTTTGAAAATTACTAAATCAAACTTTGATAAACTAATATAGTAAAACCACTCAGAACCAGACCCTCAGTAAACCGGAAATCCTTTAAAACCAGACCCTCAGTAAACCGGAATTCCTTTAAAACCAGACATTTGTGAGTGTGCGTGTTGTTAGAATATTGAGCAAAGTAGATTTATGTTTGGGGGTTTTTCTTCATGAAATACATGTACATAATAATATGGTATACATGTTGGGTACAAAAGCATACAGTATATAACTATAGAAGTGAACTTTATAGTTACCGTACATGTATAAGTAATAAATGATTTGCTGATGACATGCTATTAATCTGTATTTTCTCCTAGCAACAGTTTTGTAATGTATATCAGCTCTAAGTTAATGCAGCATGTTTGTTTTGCAGATGAGGGCTACCTAAAGATATTTTTGAAGGGCAGAGCGGTTTCTTTGTTTGCACCGTCATCCTTATCCGACTTCAACATATCGAAAGTGGGTGAAGCACCATCTGAGAGACTACAGCTAGAATGGGTGTATCCTTGTTAACACATGCACAATGGCTGTTCCAGCCCCCCTATGATATACCCCTCAAAACCCTGGTTATTTTGTTCTTTAGGCATAGGTTCATTATAAATACATGTAGGTAATGATAATGGCAGAGGTAGGTTACTGTTAACAATTCTTTGTTGTGTTGCTTACGTATAGGTGGTAATCTGTGTATAATTTTAGAAATGATCACTTGGGAAATATCAACAGTATATAGAATTAAATATTGTGTGTTTATTTGTGTTACGGTTAATTTGCTCTGCCGTGCCCGTGTAGTTGTCTTCGGCAGATTGCCAGAATGTCTGACGTTACAATTGACAATTACAGAATGAATGAATGAATGTCTGACGTTACAATTGACAATTACAGAATGAATGAATGTCTGACGTTACAATTGACAATTACAGAATGAATGAATGTCTGACGTTACAATTGACAATTACAGAATGAATGAATGTCTCAATGTTGAATCAGTAACTTCCTTAACGAGTGTGAGATACGGTTACCGGGGACGGGACTGCCGCTCCAACCTGTACTTCCTGCCGACGGGGGAGGTGGTGTACTTCGTGGCAGCCGTCGTCGTCCTCTTCAACGTTGAAGAAGGAATGCAGAGATTCTACTGCGGCCACAACGACGACGTTAAGTGGTCAGTTCTCGACTGCATGTCTTAATTATGATTTCATTTCAATTACTCGCTATGTGAACATATACTATTAGGTAGATTGTAGTAGATGAAGCATTGGAAATAAGAAGTAGATACCAGTACCCAAATACTTAAAGGTTGCTTACCTGTATGTGAGTTGGTGTGATATTCACTAACATTGCAGACAGCTATCTCTAATACTTGGCAACTTCAGATGATGATTTTATGTATTAATAAGCAACCTCAGATGTTGTATACATGTACGTGTTTTAATTAGCAACCTCAGATGGTTGTACTAGGATGTGTAGATACATGTTTTAATCAGCAACCTCAGATGGTTGTACTAGGATGTGTAGGTACATGTTTTAATTAGCAACCTCAGATGGTTGTACCAGGATGTGTAGGTACATGTTTTAATTAGCGACCTCAGATGGTTGTACCAGGATGTGTAGGTACATGTTTTAATTAGCGACCTCAGATGGTTGTACCAGGATGTGTAGGTACATGTTTTAATTGGAAACGTCGAAGAGTTATACACGTAGATGTACTTGAATGTCTTAATTGCTTTCTTACACTTTACAGGGTTGCCTAGTGTCTTTATGACCTAGTAACCTTGGGTGTGGGTTTTTTCTTTGTCAACTCATATCTTCCTCTTAGATAAACACTGACTTCAAAGTTTGGTATCATGAACTGATTATCTTTACCACTAAGCAATTTAAATAGTTGCTACTGGGTCTGTGTAACTGTATAGCTTATCCATGTGGACCAGTATGTTTTCAGTTCATATTACACGAAGCCTTTAGCTACATTTCCATATGTACATTATTTCCGTCTGCTTTCCGAGAATATATGAATCCATGAATTATTGACATAATATGTCTGCCATCCCTAGCCATGACGTCAGCCCATGTGGAATAAATCGGTCTTACATGACCACATGACTTCTATTGTTTGAGCTGATATTAAAATTGGGTGATGTCACGTAAATGGCAAAATAACGCAAGAAATGCTTTTTTATATTTCATAAAAACAAGGAAACCTGCTGTCATAATGAAATTACACTATCATTTTTGGTTTATACTCTTAGTATAAACCATTTTTGGGTACAATCTTTTCAGTGGTTATGATTATTTTATTGTAAGATAAAAATTAAAAATGTAGGTTTTTCAAGTTTTCCCAAAATGCTTGTTTTTTTTCATCTACTGGATGGGAAAAAAATAATCCTCCATCCTCCATTAAGGAAATCCTGTCCCATATGGACACATATGAAGGATTCTTTTAGTCTGCCATGTCTGTGTTTCCATGCTATTCGTGAACTCTAGTGTGTGATCCATATACTTAACTTTAGAATTGCTTTATGAATGATTTTGTTTTCATGGATACACAAATCACGGATGAGCAGAAGCCCATAAGAAATGATGTCATATGGAAGAAAGCATCATAATCAATAGAGGCAACAAGCCTAAACTGACAGATATCCTTAATTACTGTGTACTTTCGAAAATAATTTCTGTCAGTGTGCTTTTACAGATGAAAACATACATATGGGCACTGTGGGTGTATGGAAATGATCAACACAGACATGGATTCGCTGATTTATGCAATAAATACACCGAAAATATGCATATGGAAAAAATAGTTTATAGTCGCCCACTACCAAATGTCTTTGGTATACTTTGTAGTGTCAGGTCAGTCTGGGATCGATCCCTGTTGGTGGGCACCATTTGGCTATTTCTCATTCCAGCCAGTGCATCATGACTGGTATGTGCTATCCTGTTTGTTTGATGATGCATATAAAAGATCCCTTGCTACTAATGAAAAAAGGTAGTGGGTTTCCTCTCAAAGACTACATGTCAAAATTACCAAATGTTTGACATCCAATAGCCGCTGATTAATAAATCAATGCATTTTAATGGTGTCGTTAAACAAAACAAACTTCCTTAGAAAGAAGGAAGGAACTGTTTTATTTAACAACACAACACAATTTTATTTACGGTTACATGGTTTATGGTTAAGGTTATAGCCAGAAAGGAAACCTGCTGTCACCACTTCATGGGCTACTCTTTTCGTTAAGGGCACCATACACAGACAGATAGCACATACCATGACCTTTGTAGGAAACCCGCTGTCACGACTTCATGGGCTACTCTTTTCGATTAGCAGCAAGGAATCTTTTATATGCACCATACTACAGACAGGATAGCACATACCATGGACCTTTGTTATACCAGTCATGGTGCACTGGCTGGAATGAGAAATAGCCCAATGGGCCCACCGATGGGGATCAATCCCAAACCAACCGTGCATCAAGCGAGCATGTTACCACTGGGCTACATCCCACCCCTAAACATTCTTAGCATCAGTAAGCAGTTTAGATGGAGCCATTTTTCAAAAGAGCTTTGCTGAGAATTAATCCACCACTTAACAGTATACCAGTAGGAATATGTAGGTACAATTATAAATGTAGTTAAAATTTGATGTTTTATTACTCCACTTTCTAATGTCCTAGTATGCCTGCTAATCTACAGTTACTGTTACAGTAATAGTAATTTTAGAAACTTTTTTATTTCCTTCAGTATAGCCATTCATCCCGACAAGATGCGAATAGCTACAGGTCAAGTGGCGGGTCATGATAAGAAGGAAGGCAAGGTAATGAGGGTTTGTTTTATACAGTATTCTACCTGTCATCTAAGTCTCGTACATGCAGCCAAAACAGGAAACCCTCTCTAAACCGGAATTCCCTCAAAACAGACATTGTTTATGGTCCCTGTTTAAATACATGTTCAGAAGAGAACCTCTGTAAACCAGATACCTCTTAAAACCAGACTCTATACTTGGTCCCTAGCGTGTCTGGTTTAGAAGAGTTTCACTGTATTTGCATGTACTTCTGTTCACAGCAAGTCTTGACTTGACCAACATAAAGTCTGTTTTAGGTTTTACAGTCTTCATCCTTGGACAGTGTTAAGTTGCGTGAACATTGAAATTATTTTATTACTACAGTGAAACCCCTCTAAACCGGACACCCTCAGGACCAAGTAATGGGTTCAGTTTTAAGGGGTATCCGGTTTAGCTCCTTAATTTCTGTACTGATTTTTTTTAAAAAGGACCGTGAAAAATATCCGGTTTTGGGGGAATTCCAGTTTACAGAGGGTCCAGTTTTGAGAGGTTTCATGTTATAATAAAAACATGTATGTAACAATATGTTCATTAAAAAGAATTTTGATGGTGCATGTGCTTTTACAATTTAATTTGCTGTTTTTGTTATTTGATATTACCTTTTATCTATCCGTATATTTTTCAATATACAGTTGGGGGTTTTAATTGTGGGCAGAGATTGAAGTTTTACAGATATATATTGCCTGACTACTTAAGTTTTATTGATTATGGAAAATGACAAGAGCATGTTTTAAAAATAGTCCAACCTTGTTACAATGACCATCGTTACTGTGATATTTATACCGTCTGACCAAACATTTTTAGGAACAAACATACATCAGTAACAACGGCACCGACAGCAAATGCTGTCATTGAGATATAAATTGCCGAAGGTTGGGAGCATCACCGACAGCACTTGTGCCATTGGTAAAGCTCCTCAATGATAGCAAAATGTTTACACCTGGAATACATTAGCTGCCAGTATATAACATTAGTGCATTTAAAATATGTCTACATACACCAAAATAACCTTTTGCTGCAAAAGTGTTCTTTTTTTTAAAATGCAATTTTTGTTTTTAAAGAGTGGGCTGTTTCACTCGCTGGAAGGCTTTAAATTGCCATCAGTGGGCCGTTTTTGGCAATTTTCTTTTTAAATTGCCATCAGTGGGCCGTTTCACTCACTGGCAATTTTGTTTTTAAATTGCCATTTGAGACAAATTCTTATGTTGAAGCCCTGAGTGTTATTCTGTTCATTACACTATAATTGACACCTTCCAACACTAACAGAGCAAATTAGGAACAAACATGCATCTGACTTCTGAAAATACCTCTTTACAATGACATTAACTGATTAAAAATGTTGTAACGGGTTGAATGGTGCACTTTCAGTGATCAGAGTGAGCACTACATATGCAGCCACTTGACATCGTCGTTTTGTCACAAGCCGACAGTTTCGCATGATTCCCGATTTACAAATGTCTGCTAAATCTTCAGACGTATATTGCATTTGAAAATAAACCTTTAGTCATTCAGTTAAAGGATTAACTTTTTATTGTGATTTGTTATTGCACAGGACAAAAGCAGATACCAATCACTGGTGTCTTTAACCAGTAAATATCAACAGTGAATGTACCTTTATGTCGTCTATTGATCAATAGATTTAATGCTTTTTTAAAACACATTTTATTACATGTACGGTACATGTATTTGTTAGATTTGTTAATTATTTAAATGTTAATTAGTCTTCTGTTATAATTATAATAACCTAGTAACTATTAAGAAATATTTTACCGTACATCATTATGGCAAGGGAGATAACGTTATGACAAATTTGCTACAATGGCAAATTTTATATTATAACAAAGTGACCCAGCAGCATACTTGGTTGTTCTAACGAGGTTTGACTGTATACTTTTTATAATGCTACATCTATATTCTTTTCACTTAAAGGTATATTGTCACAGACCACTGACCTATTAAATGGTCTAACAGAGTATTACCTGAACAAAAATAACTTGATTTGTCCCTAAATGTACTTTATTCAACCATCTTCATAGCCACCAAACTCCATTTATTAATGACATTTTGTAAAAATAATTTAATTATGGCAATGGTCCATAATTCAAAAACTAAAATTACCGAGAGGGATGACATGGATTTCACTCCATCATGGTTCAGTTAAGGTAATGCGATAGCTAGATTTGGTTTCCAACAATTAATGTAATGTTTATTTATTATCCATTTTTAGAGAAATAAGGTCCTTAAATCCGTGACAGTATGCCTTTAAAGAGCAAGATCTATACACTGGTCCCTAACTGGTCTGTGTCTCAACTGAACCTTGCATGTCTTGTTCTTAAACAGAAATTTTCGGTTTTCAGTCTTATTTAATCCTCTATGTTTTCCTTTGTTTTTGTTGTTTTGTTTTTGTTCTTGTGTCTGCTTAACGTTTTGTTTGACCCTCTTTATTTTGTTTGTGCATGTCAGAAAAATCGTACTAGCTCAAACGATGTCACAGAGTTTGATGAAAGCTGGGTGAGTCACGTGATGGGCAGGATTTGTAGTGCTACTTTCTGCATCTTACTTCTAACAATGCATGAGCATGCAAATTTGTATTCAGTGGATAGTTTGTATATACATGTATGCAGCTTTATTATTATGCCACTTGTGCATTTATAGTTCACACAGCATTCATTTTGGGTGATTAGGTATGAATGACAAAATGGCTGGTGATGAAATATTAGTGATTAGGGTCTCCATGAGTACTCAGGCATGGGTCGAGTCTAGCAAGACTTGAGTCTGTTCACAGGACTCCAGTACCAGTTTTAGAAAAAAAACACTAATTTAATTTTATTTTTTATATAACTTTGCCATGTTTGCAGCCGGCTACATTGTAGGACTATAAGACATGGAGGAAAAACAAAAGTCGAATGTATGGAATGTAATACAATGGCCTGATTATATCTCATCTAGTGTAAGTGTCGGGTACTTGAGTCTGGATCGAGTTTGAACTTCCGAGTACTTGAGTCCAATATTTTGGACTCATGGAGGCCCTATTAGTGATGAGCAATTTGTTTTTGCTAACGGTGAGGCTATAAATGTAGCTATACACATGTACACAACACACCAACATGTATAAAAACAACCCATTCAGCTTTACCTTCTGATACCCTACAGAGTAAAATGTACCTGCGCTTGATGTCATTGATTTACAGTCAGGTGGGAAAACATTGTTGGATACAGTACTATATGTTAAATATTTGATGTCCCGTTATAGATTGAGATTAATGTAGTGTTTACTAATTATAGCTGCACTGTTTGGTTTTGTTCTTTACCTGTACTAACCAACAGAGTGAAGCTTTCAAAACATATTACTTTTATTTTGAGCATGTTGATAGTGGTGCATGATGGTTACAATTGGTGTGCTCTTATAGTCTGTATGCAGAAAACAGTGTGTAAGGAATACTAATGAGTTTCCATAAGATATTGTGTGTTACAATTGAAAACGTGAATTGGAATATAAATAGTATCTTGTGACAGTATAGTATTTTATCCTGCAACCACTGTTTATATTGGTGGATTATGATGACCGATTAAAACAAAGTCATAAATGTAGATTATCACTTTTGCATAGTTACATTACAAAATTGTTCATTTGACTGCTATATAGCGGGAAAAAAAAGAAAAGAAAAAAAGCTTTCCTCCTTAATTTTTATGGTCTGCAGGATAAAGATAATATTAATAACTAGTTAATTATGTAGGATAACAGCTTTATCCTGTTCACGCCGAATGAGAAATTTCCCATTGTTATCTTCACAGGATAAAACCAATATTCTACGTCATTATCTACTTATTCTCTATCTGTTTATTACAATGCACAACATTGTTTACACATACATGTATGTGCTGATTGTGTGCGGGTCGTAGTTCAGTGGTAAAGTACTTGTTTGATGCACAGTCAATCTGAGAGCAATCCCCATTGGTGGGCCCATTGGGCTGTCTCTTGTTCCAGCCAGTGCACCACGACTGGTATATCAAATGCTGTGGTATGTGCTATCCTGTCTATGGGATGGTGCATATAAAAGATCCCTTGCTACTAATGAAAAACATGTAGCAGGTTTCCTCTATACGACTATATGTCGGTGAACAAATGTTTGACATCCAATATCCGGTGATTAATAAATCAATGTGCTCTAGTGGTGTCATTAAACAAAACAAGCTTTGTATGTGCTGATTGAGTGGTAAGCTTTCTATCGTAAGGCACAACATTAAAAAAAACCTACACATACAGCTATTATTACAAGTCAAAAGTATTTATCACTCCACGATATCATACAGCTTGCAAAATGTACACAAGATAACACATGCTTCCACTGGACAGAACATAGTTTATAAATTGAGATAGAACAAGATATACTAGAAAGTTATCAAAGTTCACAATAGCATTTTACGTTTAGGTTGAACATGGAGTAAATTTTAAGTTTCTGTTAGTCATGAACTTTTAAAAGATGTTTTCACCACAAGTGGTAATGCCCCCACCCCCAATAAGATAATAATAAAAAAAAAAAATCTAATCATCTTTGTCAGAACAGTTAAATATATAAAAAGACAAATCCAGTACTGTATGTTCACTGGACCTGTGGATGATTATGAAGTCATTCATTCGCACTTGTTGTGTTTTATTTGTTGTCATCAAACACACTAACACCTCAGGTGGCATGAAGACAACGTATCAGTTTTTGGAACAATAAAGTTTAAAGTTTGTTTTGTTAAACGACACCACTAGAGCACATTGATCAATCATCGGCTATTGAATGTCAAACATTTACCAATGGTAATTCTGACATGCGGTCTTCTAACGAAACCTGCTAAAAAATTTCCTAATGCAGAAAGGGATCTTTTATATGCACTTTCCCACAGATAGAAAAGCATATATGCCACATCTTTTTTACCAGTTGTGGTGTACTGGTTAGAACGAGAATAACCCCAGTCAGTTGAAGAATCCACCGAGGTGGTTCGATCCTGCGATGCAAGCACTGTAAGCAAGCAAGCAATCGGCTCCGCTAAATTCCGCCCCCTGGGAACAATAATAACATGACTTAATATTACCAGTGACACAGTACTACAGATATACTAACTGAAGAATAATCTCAAATGTACTTGGAGGCCAGTTGTCTAGCTTTTAAAATTGGCTCTTTTTTACCTAACTTATTTCACCTGCATATACTAAAATAAATAGCTTTATAGTACATGTACCTTATTATTATTTATTTTTATGGTGGTTTTTTTTTTTGGGGGGGGGGGGGGGGGGGGTTCAAAAGGAGACAAATTGTCTCACTTGACTACATGTAGTAAAATATTAACCAAAGACATGCAGGATGTGATAAATATTAATTATATATTACTTTTGTTGCATTCTTTATTCTTGTACATCTGGATATTTATATGTGTATAATACATCGAGGGGTTAGTGCCAGAACCCATTATATGGTGAATTATACAAATTACAAATTATGCAAAGTGGAATGATGCATATATTAAAGATCCCTTGGTGCTAATAAAAAAATAGTTGCCCATAGTTTCCTCTCTAAAATATATTTGTGGTCATTAACCACATGTCTGACATTAAATATAAAATTCCTTTCTTTCTTTTTTTTAAACATGTCTCCCATATGCAACAACCTTAGTTAAAAATTATGATCTAGCTATGTCTATATTTTGTAGACAATTTGAATATTATATAAAAAATAAATTTAAGTTGCAATTTAAAATGAAAATGCCTGGGAATTGTTTATTGTAAAAAGGATGCCAGCCCAAAGATGATAAATGTTTTATGACCATACGCAATAAAATATTTTAATTTACTTAGCATAGAGGGAAATTAGTTTATATTATTTCAAAGGCATCATCACAGGATTGTAACTTTTGTAGTCAATGTATATTTTATAGACATTATATAATATTTGACATATAGTTGAACATGAATTAGTAGATAAAGGTCAAGTATTTTTCTTTATATCGGAGTCTGTTCATGGTAGTTCATATTATAACTAATTGGTTAGAAGAAGCGACCCCTTTATATAAATGGCATAAAATAAATATGCATACTAATAATAAATATTGTTCATTGTAGTAGTTGAAATGTATGCACATTCATATTTTGTGGGCTAAAATATTTAGATATTACTACATTAACTGGAATAATTGTAACATTTCAGATGTTCCAATGATGAGGGATCTCTGGTCATTATAACAAAGTGGTTACTGCTATAGTGTGTTTAAATAAAATATGTGTGTGTGTACATGTATATCATTCTACGAGCGCATTAGACAAACATTATATTTAATCACGCACCAGATCAATGCTGATGACGAATGCATTAAACTGTATTTAGATATTTTTTACACCTGGTCTTATTGTACTTAATGGCATTCACTGTTATCGTTATTATAACATCAATTTATTAAATATTTTAATCAACAATCTTTATTCAATTAACAAATTAAAATGTTTTCAAAACATTGACAATCAAAACATGAAACTATACCTGAAAATGTCTTATTTTTAATCTACAGTTACCGCAATGTATTTGCAATTTATATATGACAAGACTACGAGAGTAGTTCATTCCTGTACACGCATGCAGTATATCACCCATGTCAGCATAGTTCAGTGGTACAGGTAGATGCGATGGGATATATGATTAATTGCCCTTAGTGGACCCATCACCTTTTATCTTACTTCAACCAGTGCCCAGGACTGGTACATTAAAGATTGTGGTATGTACTTTCCTGTCAATGGGGAAGTGCACATAAATGATACCTTGTCGCTGTTTTGTTGGAGCAGCCACTCTGCCGGTAACAATTTTCCTTTTGCATTTTACAGACCAAGTGTCGAAATACCTCACAGAGAGGACATATAATAACTCTGGTTTAAACAACTTTCAGATCAGATTGCCAGGGTCTGGATTGAAAATTAACATTGCGGAAAGACACTGGTTTAAGATGTGATAATAATCCAGCTCAGATTTCAAGACATCACTTTCCGGATTCGTTACGAGTTGTGCTGTGTCATAGCCAGCTTTGTTTTGTAGATCCACATAGTCACGATCACGGGACACACCCACCTTCCCACCTCCGCCATATTGAATTCTTAGGGGAACAAAAATAACAGTTAAAACTTGATACACAACTATCCTCAAGCATCAAGCGCCTAGAGTTTGATGATTTAAAAAAAAACAATGCACTGAACATGGAATAGGTGATTTTAACAATTCACTAGCCATAGTAAAACACCTACCAGCCCTTCTCCTGTGTGTACTGTACACTGGTGCTAATAATACTACAAGTAGAACATAAAACCAGAATCCAGTATGACCAAAACACTTTTATAATCACTCTAATATTTTGCACGCAATTCGTGAAATATTTGTGCACATACCATGTTAAAACTATCCCAGTAAATTAATTCCATTTAATGTACAATTGCAATGCATCTACAGTTCACCTGAGGTTGAAATTTGTTTAAGACAAAATTTAAAAATACAAACTTTACTTTCTACAAAATTGGGGATTTCTAATTAACACATTTATTTTATCTCAAATACCATGAGACACCCTACGTTTTGCTGGTAAAATAAAATGCAAAGTACCACACGTTATATGTGTTGCCTGAGTAAATCGATACATTGTTTTTATCAGATAAATTATTACAAAATGTTTACATTATCAACAATGAAATATAATTTTGTGAATTTGACTGTTGACCATTTGCGTTTCGCCTACAGTGTAATACTAAGAATAACACATGTTTGAGTACCAGTGTCAATAAAATGGCGAGTTTTATTAGGAATCGTTTTTGTCTGTTAAAGTATAGGCTAGAAGGCATTACAAATATCATGTGCTGGCGTGCCATTAAATATTTCTTTCCCATCCATGCCAGGATTTTATATTGGGGATGGAGTGGGGATAGAGGGCACTGCTTTTTACACATTGTATGGGGTGACATGCATTATAAAAGTTGGTATTGTGAAAAAAGAGGTATATTCGAGAAGGCAAGGTCCTCTTGTGCCCAATCCCTGGCTACCCGGATACGCCAGTGCATATATGTGCAATTTAATGTATATCAATCAACAGATTTTGGTTTCAACACAGGTACCTTTAGTAGTATTACTTGCATATTTAAAATGTACTCAACAAAATGAATTAAGGGAAGTAGAATTGTGGTAATTATTTGCTAATGTCATAGTATTTTAGTAAGTTTTTATCACATATAACTTCTAAACATTGTTTCAGTAACATCTGACCTATGTTACATGCAAACATCTTGCACACAATAAGATTTTTGTGCATTTTTGTAAAACCTACGAAAATGCGCATTCTGCTAGGAATCATTACACGTTGATTGTAAATATATTTGTCATTTTATCCTCTCTAAATTGCTGTTTAAATCATTAAGTTGAAGAACATTAGAATGCTAGTATTGTGTGACATTGTACATACAAGTTGGAAGTATGTCAAGAACAGTTAATGACATGGATGAATACATGGCTTTGAACATTTAATTGAGATGAAATTAATCTGAATTGTTTTCAAATATGTGATATAATTTAATTGTTTTTTCTTGCAGCCTCACATCCGAATCTGGGACTCTGTGAGTCTGAACACGCTGCATGTGATAGGCCTGGGCGACTTCGACAGAGCTGTGTGTTGTGTGTCTTTCTCTAAACTGGTGAGATTCATCGTAATCCCTGACCCAGGGTGCACACTGTCATTCATCTATCAGCCTCTGTCTATCATTCTCGTTATCTTAAAGAGACATACCCTAGTTTCAACCCGTGAAAATTAACACTAAGTTTAGTTAATCTACAAAGCTGTAATACATTTGGATAAAGTTACAATTGAGTGAAACATGAGTCTTTGACTTTGAAATGGTGAAATACCCTCTAAAAATAGACTAAAACTCGACTCCATAACGGTGCGTTTTTAAAAATATGAGAAATGCATTTTATGATATTAAAAACACCAGGATGACCAAAAACACTTTGAATGTACAGAAATGAATAATGTAAACAATAAAATCTAAGTAAAGTATGAGTTCAGTTATCAAAAACGGCTCTAATAGTAAGCCTTAGTGTTTAAAAACTAGGGTGTGTCCCTTTAATATAATTTTTTTTACAATTTCTTCCACGACATGTCTGGCAGTTTTCTCCAACTATGTCTTCTGAGCTGTCCACACCATCACCTACCTGTCTCAACATCCTCTATGGGTGCAGTCTCTGTGTACTTCCCTGCACCCACTTAGCATCCTCGTCCTCTGACACTAATAACGTTGGTCTGACCCACAGCACTAACTAATGACCACTGGTAGTAGGGGAGTATAGTAGGTGGTTACAAGTGACTCTTTAACAATGCCATACTGAACACTCTCTGAAGTGGTCAGACTAAGTCCACATCTAAAACTTGGGAAATGGGAAGTGTGTGGCACGGATAGCCACAAGAAACAAGCACCTGTCATAGTTGTAGAGACAAATACAGGAATGTGGAGGTGGACAGCAAAAGAAGTTGAAAGATAGGAGCTGCCAGATTAGGAAGAAATGAGAGAAAGGAAAGGGGGAAATGGCATTTATGATTTAAAAAAGTAATAATAATAATAAAAATAGTAGTCAGTAAAGGACTCACCTGAGATTCTCAGGTCGAAGGATCAAATCCCCTAGGTGGACATATTCTCTGATTTTTTTTCAAATCCATGTCCCATTCCCCAAGACTGGTATATCAAAGGATGTGGTATGTACTGTCTTGTGTGTCTAAAGGTGAATATAAAAGACCACTTGCTCTATTGGAAAAATGTAGCACCTTTTCTTTTACCAATGACCAAATGTTTGACATCCAGTAGCCAATGATTAATAAATCAAAATGTGCTCTAATGGTGTCATTAAACAAAACAATCTTCAGTTAATAGTCCTAGTTGAATGAATCCTAGTTAAAAACAATCTTCAGTTAATAGTCCTAGTTGAATGAATCCTAGTTAAAAACCATTCCATTGAGGATGATGGCAGTACTTATTTTTGTGCTTATCTATCCATCTACTAGTAAGGTTAAAGTATGCTGCCCTGGGCATACAACTTGTTTCCTGATCCGTCTCACTCCTAAACCTAGGTTACGTGGAAGGCTACTTCTGTTATGTAGGGTACATGCCTTTATATTTAAGCAATCAGAAGTACTAAGATGGATAGTTTTAACAGAAACTACGTTTATATATACATGTGTGTGTATGTGTATGTGTATGTATATGTATATGTATATGTATATGTATATGTATATGTATATGTATATGTATATGTATATGTATATGTATATGTATATGTATATGTATATGTATATATATATATATTATATATATATTCATATTAAGGGTGAATATATTGGTCAGCTGGTAGATATTTTTATTATCAAAAATACATTATTATTCATTGACCAGTGACAAAAAATAACCAAGCCTCTAGTTTCATGTGTTCCATGTGATGTACTAAGTATAAACTTTGTTTTTTTTTTTTTTTTATCTTTTCATTATTACAAATATATTACCATACCACACAAACTGTAATTGTAACCTCCCTGGTAATAATGGGTTTGTTTTCACAGAAAGATATTACCCAAACTAACTGACTGTAACTCACTGGTAATGATGTGTTTTGTTTTCTCACAGGATGGTGGTTGTCAGCTGGTTGCGGTTGATGATGCCAATGAACATGTGATATCGGTTTGGGATATCAGTCGGGACAGACCTCACAAACTCACAGAAACTAAGGTTAGTAACAGATGTCACTAATTAGGTGCCAGTCAAATACATATAATTATTATTTGATTTAAATCCTTTTAAAAATATATATACATGTATTACTAACAAAATTATAACGTGTATATGTTTTGGTTGTTGGTTGACCTATTGCATCTACATGTAAGTTGAGGTCAGATAATTGTTCAGTTTATTACTTTTGTGTTTTATGGCTATTATGTTTATGGGTTTAGCAAACATGTTAACAGTCGGTTAACATAAGTTGTCTTGATGTAACATAGCTTGGCTTCTTCAGTTCATAATTTTTCATTAAAAGTAGATATGAATTTTGAAAACATGTTTTCTGTATTTTTCATTAATATATTAAAACAATTTCATTGTTTAATATAGGAAAAGTGCTTTGGATACTGGAAACAAAAACTCATTTCTGCTAAAAACATATTTAAATATTTTTAGTTTTGCTAGATTGCTACAAGAGAAAGCCTTTGTGTATGCATGGGGATGTAAAATAAATAAGAGGATATATTTTAATGGAGCAAATCAACTGTTAACAAATATTTATTCTCGAGACATGCAATAACAGTTATACATTTGTGTCTTGGAGCAGAATTGAATGAGTACAGTAACTGTTGTTGTAGGTCCTGGAATGCTGATATAACTGTTAACATTTTCAGAGCTCCACTGAACCAGTGTTAGCAGTAGAGTTTCATCCATTTGAGAAAAACAGCATTGTCTCCTGTGGGAAAAGCCAGATCTCATTCTGGAGTGTGGAGGGTGGAACGCTGTCAAAGAAACAAGGCATTTATGATGTAGGTATAATACACTGTGCAGCAAGTGTATCATGAGATAGTATTATTGAAGTGGTGTGTGGTGTCATACATATAAATAATGGTTGATATGGACATTCTTGGTCATCAGAAAAAGACAATAACAATTGTGATATCAACTACATGCATGAAAAATAGACCAACTGTTACATGTAGTTAAAATCAGTATGCTTATAAGTATGGTCTAAACGAACTGTTAAGACCTTGCTTAAAAACTCAACCCTGTTTATAAAGTGAATAATTCCTGAGATATGTACCTGTTCTGTTTTGCATAACATGAACTATTTGTTCCTATGAACACTGGGATGACCAGGGCCCATGCTTATAAAACCTTTAGAGCCCAGACTAATTCTTAAATGATGTCACATGCATGCAATTTGGATGGCGTTGCCATCACATTAATGTCGCAGACTATTAGAATCTTGAGTCTAAAACATAATTGATTTGCCAAAATTAATAATATAAGCAAGAATTTATCAGTAAAGTGTAATTTAACAAAACAATGTAGTAACCAGAAATATTTTAAAGGGACATTCCTGAGTTTGCTGCATTGTAAGATGTTTCCGACTAATACAATATTTCTACGATTAAACTTGCATATTAAATATATTTCTTGTTTAGAATATCAGTGTCTGTATATTCAATGAGCTTCTGGTTGTCTTAATATTTGTAAGAAGCCCAGATTGGATTTGGTCTTCAAATAATTTCATACGTACAAAAAAAACATATTTGAGGAAATAAAATGAAATTTAACCTAGTACTAATATTAGAACAATCAGAAACATGTTTAATATACAGCCACTAATATTTTATGCAGAAAAATATATTTCAATTGTAATTACAGTTGTCAAAAAGTCTCTGTGAGTCGATAACATCTTAAAAATTGCAGCAAACTCAGTGATGTCCCTTTAAACTCTGCATAATACTTCAGGTATATTCCTTTAAATGTTTCCAAAATACAAATGTGTTTGTTTATATGTAAAATCTTCTTACATGATAACCTAGGAAAATGTTATGTGATAAAATAACTCTATGCAGAATACAAGACCTTGCTTGTGTGATGATTTTACTGAATCTATACGTAAATAGTGTTTCTTTTTTTTTAAAATAATTGCTTTGTATTTCAGAAACATGAAAAGCCCAAGTTTGTTCTGTGTTTGGCTTTTGCTGACAACGGAGATGTGATCACGGGAGATTCAAATGGCAATATCTTAGTCTGGGGAAAAGGTAAAACAGTTTTTTGTTTGGCCAAACTCAGATATATTTCTAATGGAGAAAAAAATGAACACTTATTCCTCAGTCAGAAATTGTTTAGCTTGTGATACATAGAGGTTATTACCAGAGTGTTTTTCAGTATCGTCAATATGATATATTAGGAATAAAAAATGTATTATGCGAATGTAATACATTATTTTTATTCCTAATAGATGATGTTGATGATACCGAAACACACAAGGGTAATAATCTCTTTATCATATAATCTCAAGCTCAATACAAACTGTTTTTTATAAACAGTATACACAACATTAATTCAAGTCAGCTATTACGTGATATTCAAATGATGTAAGAATATGTGGCACCGTTTCTTTTTGAATGGAATTGACGTCAGCCGTGAATGACGTCATTTTGGATATCCTTACATAATAATAAACTAGTGCTTAATGTTTTCTATTTTCTGAGCGCTGGACAGCTTTCAATGTAAAGTTGCTATTGAAGTTTTTTTGTTTGATGACTGAATGCATATATCAATTATGGAGTATCACCCTAGTATGTTTGCTTAAATGTAAATAAACCTAGTGCCGTGACCTCGATTAATTTACATCTAATTTGCAAAGTTATCAAATTCTTACAGTATGTGATCAAAAAATATCACATACTTTGATTGCACTGAAAATGTAAGATATTATGTAATAAAGGCTATTCCAGAAAGGATTATATAGAGTTGGGTTTTGGAAGCACTCAATTTACTATTTTAAAATATGGGTAATATGTCTAGGCCAGTCATTTTTAAATACAAATATGGCAAAAGTTATTTTGTTTATTTTAAATGAGTATTGTAAAGAACATAAAACAATAAAAATAAAAATACCATTCCCTCCCCTAATGTAAACAAACACTAACATAATTATATTACATCAAAGATTTTGAACATTACATTAAAACATGCTCATACACTGTTGTGTATTGCACAGTCACCTGTCTCCAGTGGTCACCTTAATAGTCTCACAAATCATCTAACATGGTTCAAGTTAAAGAATCAGGTTTTTTTTGTATTGTTTAAGCTTTAAGTGGATGTTTAATACAGCTGTAACTGTATATCTTTGTTCACATAATTATTAATTGTCCATTTTCTCTGTATTAACAATAATGTTCAGTCATATACTCAGTGTGGAGAGTGTTCTGTTTGTTTTAGGTGGTAACCGTATCACTCAGGCTGTAAATGGGGCTCACGAAGGTGGAGTGTTCTCCGTGTGCGTCATGAAGGATGGTACGATCCTATCGGGAGGTGGCAAGGACAGGAAGATTATACAGTGGGACAATGCATATAAGAAAACCGGACTGGAGACAGAGGTTAATTGGCCAAGCAGTATTTGATACACATCCTATATAAGAATTGTTTTTCTATTGTGGAAAATGTGTCAATATATGAAACAGTAACAAAGTGTATTAAATAGTGTAGCATAGCAAAGCTGTTTTCAGGAAAAATCTTTTTTCCTGGACATTTAAAATGACACCATCATTTACATGGTAGTGACCGGTTACAGAAAACAAAAAGGGTTATCTGAAAATATTTTGGTTTTACCCATTTTGTTGCCAAATTTCTGTCTGCTATATAAATAAAAATGAAAAACTGTTATTGTAATCACAAATAATACAAATAATAATTCAAAATAGACATATTTTTAATGATGTCATTTAATTAGAATTCAGTAAATTGTGTGACCGCAGAAAATGTGTAATTATTACCGGGTATAATATAATTGTGTTTATATAAGGGGAGATTACTCTGTGAATGTTGTAATTATTGATAAGTTTATTCATACCCTACTGGTTAACACACCAGACATGAACACTCAGCGGTGTTAAAAATGCTTCCAAGCCTGGGGCCTAATTCACTAAACTCTCGCAACTTTGCGATCTCACAGTGCAATGCTAAAAGACTTGCAAAGAGGATGCTTTGTTTAGCAGAGCCTAAGAGACCTTTGTGAATTAGGCCCCTGGTGTTTGTGGTTAACGTTAAGTGAATGTGATAGCATGGGAACAGGTCAAATCGTTAACAGTTGCTCAATAAAAAAATGTCTTAGCTTTAAATTGTATTCTTATAGCCTACTTTTTGCAATGATTTTTTTTTTTTTTTTTTTTTTGCAATGAAGTATATAGTTTGTGTTAAATTAATTTGACAGCTTCCTGAACTGTTTGGTCCGGTGCGGACTCTGAGTCAGGGAAAAGGAAACCTGGTGCTTGTTGGTACAACTCGCAACTGTATTCTGCAGGGCAGCCTGGACCTCAAACTGAACCCTATTGTACAGGTAAGGATCGTCACAGCAACTGAGCACGAGGTAGACACTAAACAGACATAGTTTAAAATGTGCCGAGGTGCTCTTAAATATTCCTTTTGTTTCCTTTCCTTTCAAGGCATTTGACAGACCTTATTGTCAGTCGAATGCAGTGAAACCTCTCAAAACCGGACCCTCTGTAAATTGAATTCACTCAAAACCGGACGTTTTTCATGGTCCCTTTTTAAATATATGTGCAGAAGAGAACCTCTGTAAACTGGATACCTCTTAAAACCAGACATTTTACTTGGTCACGAGCGTGTCTGGTTTAGAGGAGTTTCACTGTATGTTGGCTTTTTTCAGATCAGTATACATGTATATGAACATCACAGTAATCACCTCAAACTTATTAATTGTTGTAATTAACATGTTTCTCGTGAAGAACAATTGTAAAAATATCAAAGATTGTTAAACACAAGCTAATATGCATTGTCATCACTGCTGAAAGGAAACATTTACAAAATAAAGCATATTTAGTCATTTGTCACATCATGTCAGAATTAGCAATTATTGTTTTTAAAAGGCTGCAGTTGGGCTAATTTTAGGAATGATATATGAAAATTTATACTGATGGAAAAAATTATTATTATTGTGTTGCATTTTTAGGGTCACATGGATGAGCTTTGGGGACTGGCAACCCACCCATCTCAACACCAGTTCCTCTCCTGTGGATCGGACAGACACGTCTACCTGTGGGACAGTCTCTCACACTCTGTCATCTGGTGTAAAGAAGTGTCAGTAAGTAGAGTTTTCTCTTAGTACTCATAGATATGTCACGTGGGACAGTCTCTCACACTCTGTCATCTGGTGTAAAGAAGTGTCAGTAAGTAGAGTTTTCTCTTAGTACTCATAGATATGTCACGTGGGACAGTCTCTCACACTCTGTCATCTGGTGTAAAGAAGTGTCAGTGAGTAGAGTTTTCTCTTAGTACTCATAGATATGTCACGTGGGACAGTCTCTCACACTCTGTCATCTGGTGTAAAGAAGTGTCAGTGAGTAGAGTTTTCTCTTAGTACTCATAGATATGTCATGTGGGACAGTCTCTCACACTCTGCCATCTGGTGTAAAGAAGTGTCAGTGAGTAGAGTTTTCTCTTAGTACTCATAGATATGTCATGTGGGACAGTCTCTCACACTCTGTCATCTGGTGTAAAGAAGTGTCAGTAAGTAGAGTTTTCTCTTAGTACTCATAGATATGTCATGTGGGACAGTCTCTCACACTCTGTCATCTGGTGTAAAGAAGTGTCAGTAAGTAGAGTTTTCTCTTAGTACTCATAGATATGTCATGTGGGACAGTCTCTCACACTCTGTCATCTGGTGTAAAGAAGTGTCAGTAAGTAGAGTTTTCTCTTAGTACTCATAGATATGTCATGTGGGACAGTCTCTCACACTCTGTCATCTGGTGTAAAGAAGTGTCAGTAAGTAGAGTTTTCTCTTAGTACTCATAGATATGTCATGTGGGACAGTCTCTCACACTCTGTCATCTGGTGTAAAGAAGTGTCAGTAAGTAGAGTTTTCTCTTAGTACTCATAGATATGTCATGTGGGACAGTCTCTCACACTCTGTCATCTGGTATAAAGAAGTGTCAGTAAGTAGAGTTTTCTCTTAGTACTCATAGATATGTCATGTGGGACAGTCTCTCACACTCTGTCATCTGGTGTAAAGAAGTGTCAGTAAGTAGAGTTTTCTCTTAGTACTCATAGATATGTCATGTGGGACAGTCTCTCACACTCTGTCATCTGGTGTAAAGAAGTGTCAGTAAGTAGAGTTTTCTCTTAGTACTCATAGATATGTCATGTGGGACAGTCTCTCACATTCTGCCATCTGGTGTAAAGAAGTGTCAGTGAGTAGAGTTTTCTCCTAGTACTCATAGATATGTCATGTGGGACAGTCTCTCACACTCTGTCATCTGGTGTAAAGAAGTGTCAGTAAGTAGAGTTTTCTCCTAGTACTCATAGATATGTCATGTGGGACAGTCTCTCACACTCTGTCATCTGGTGTAAAGAAGTGTCAGTGAGTAGAGTTTTCTCTTAGTACTCATAGATATGTCATGTGGGACAGTCTCTCACACTCTGTCATCTGGTGTAAAGAAGTGTCAGTAAGTAGAGTTTTCTCTTAGTACTCATAGATATGTCATGTGGGACAGTCTCTCACACTCTGTCATCTGGTGTAAAGAAGTGTCAGTAAGTAGAGTTTTCTCTTAGTACTCATAGATATGTCATGTGGGACAGTCTCTCACACTCTGTCATCTGGTGTAAAGAAGTGTCAGTAAGTCAATTTTTGGACCCTTGTTTTGGTTTCGTACAAAGTAAATAAAACGGACCGAATGGTAAATTTTTTTATATATAACATTGGTTTAATGTTTAGCGTAAAAATCAGTCTTCCAAGACGAGCGTTAGCAACAAACCGCTGGCTGAACTTACTCCTGAAAAAAATAAACTGTCCTGTCTGCGCAGGCGCAACAGACTAAGCAGTAAACCAGTCCCAAGTTCAGCCAGCAAACGTTTCGCTAACGTTCGCGAAGTATTTGGTTCCCAACGTGGCCATTTGGTTTACCATGAAGCGTATAATCCAGTCTAGCAGACGCTTTTCCGCTCGGTCTGGCTGAATGTAGCCCCAGTAAATACGACACTACGCGTTTGCCAATAGTACTGCACACGGGCCAATCATCAGTTTTACAGTGTGTGGCAATAGTAAAATGTTTTTTGTTTTTTTTAACTTCGCGGAAAATCGTAATTCCGTTTCACAATGGGAATTCCGTGAATTCCGTCCATTTTCTGCGATCGCGGAAAATCACTGGGTCTATATAACCAGTATGACCCACGTGTGTCATATTGATTTCACGTGCACAGCGAATGACGTAATTTTGTGAAGTGACGTCCTAACTTAATTGCGGCTTCTTCTGTGTAAACGCTTATCAAAATGATGTCATTTCAAAAAATGATGTTGTTTTATGGTCTGTTTTTAGTTATGTTTGAAACGTTTTGACATGGTCCTAGCTTGTTATTTATGAAAATAATATTTGGAATAATGTAGATAATAAAAAAATTATTCCACTTGCGTGTGAATCATAATGATTTTACGAAACTCGTATTAGGATTCATGTATTACCCTCGCTCTCACTCGGGTAATGCAATAATCCTGACACTCGATTCGTAAAATCAGTACAACACACAAGCTTGTATCAAGTTTCTATTGTAATGAGTAGACTAAATGAATTTGAAACTGTTATAATTTAATAATAAATTATGATAATATTGTTAATGATCTGTTTTTGTATTTTTTTAGGATCCTTTGCATTCATGTTGTTTCCATCCAGAGGGAAATGTAGCTGCCATTGGTACCCAGAATGCACGTTGGCTTGTGGTTGACCTGGCAACACATGAAATTCTTTGTGTCCACTCTGATGGCAATGAACAGATAGAATGTATCCAGTACTCACCTGGTAAACTTAATAAAACACTAACAATTAGAATTAAATAAACAGTTTTCAGTCCTAGAACCAGGGCATACAGCTTTAAATATAATCACACCAAAGTTTTTCATTTGTTTATACAAGAAGAATATTATTTCCTTTGAAACTATTGAACATAAGTTGAATGTATGTTGTTCTGAGTGGTAGGGTAAATTTCACAGAACATCGTAAGTTTATGTTTGCGACTAGCAGTTATACTTGTCATATATATGTTTACATGTTTTTGACATCTGTTTCTTGTATGTAAGAACAAAGGAAAGTAAAATATGTAAACAAACAATATTAGTTGTACTGTTGTTTGCAATGTGAATTGTGGTCTAATTGTAGATTTGCAAAACTAGGTTTATAATATTTTGTGAAATTTGTCCATGGTGTGTAAAAGGATGTTTTTTGGGGGTGGGGGATTAAGCTTGATTTTCATGCTTTTTTCCATTTGTTCAAGCACATTGTCTTTGGCACATTTTGATCTCAGCTGTCCGATTTTTCTTATTTCCTTTAGTAGATCTTATTTCTTTTAGTAGACCTGTTCCCTTCCACAAAATATTCCATATGTGTATCAGATAGTGTAGATATATTGTCTTGTTTGTGAGATGTTACACACACAGACCTGCTTGTAGCTAATTAACATGATGTGTAATCTGAATGATGGCAGACATTTTCTCTCTCATTCTCCTAGACCATGTGACACAATAACAACCAGTTAAGTTAGGATGTTGTTAAAGCAGTCAGATTTGATCAAAGGCCATGTGGTATTTTATATTCTTTATGTGGGAATAGGCTGCTATCAGGGCCTGTGCTTATAAAACTTAAAGTCTAGACTTTAATAAAGTCCAGACTTTAACATAATGCTATTTGAATGGCGTTGCCATGACATTAAAGTCTGGACTTTATTAAAGTCTAGACTTTAAGGTTTATAAGCACGGGGCCAGTTGTACATCTGTGCAGGATGTAGTTCAGTGGTGTTTTGTGTGCTTGATAGTCAGTTTAAAATGTTAAGAGGCATCATTAAAACAAATAGTCCTTTCCTTCCCAATTTTGTCAGTACGTGTCTTCGGTGATCTCTTATACACTAACCCATTAACCTCTGTTCCAGGCAGAAAGTTTTGGAATCTATTCATTTGTTTGCCAAGAAAAGCATACTTGAATCATGTGATACAAACAAGATCGTAAACTATAACAAGTTCTAGCAAGTGCTACTAATATTAATGTTAGAATATCTGAGATTGTTTTTAATATTTTCAATATTTGATATTTCAGATGGAAAATACCTGGCCGTAGGGTCAAGAGACAACTGTATTTATGTATACCAAGTATCTGAGGGTGGCAGTACATATGCAAAAGTTGGAAAATGTTCTGTGAGTGTTTATGCTTTATACATGCTAACATACATGTAGTTTGTAAAAAATACGATTGCACTAATTATAGACTTTTAGAACTAAGATCGATCCCTGTTGATGGGCCGATTGGTATATCAAAGGATGTAGGTATGTGCTATCCTATCTGTGGGATGATGCTTATAAAAGATCCCTTGTCACCAGTGGAAAAATGTAGCGGGTTTCCTCTCTAAAACTACACTGTATATGTCAAAATTACCAAATGTTTGAAATCAAATAGCTGATGATTAATAAATCAATGTTCTTTAGTGGTTTCATTAAACAAAACACATTTTAGAACTAATTACTGCTACAGATAATTACATATTGTTTGATTTGATTCTTTTAGTAATCAGTCATTTTTGTTTATTCTATTGACTCGATAAGAAGGGGCGTGATTTAGTTCAGATGGTTGAGTGCTTGCTGAAGGTGCTGGCATCACAGGATTGAACCACCTCTGTGGATCCATTCAACTGATTGGATTTGTTTTCATTCCAACCAGTACACCATAACTGGACAAAGGCTGTTGTATGTGCTTTCCTCTCTGTGGGAAAATGCATATAAAATATCCCTTGCTGCATTAGAAAAAATGTAGCGGGTTTCCTCTGATGACTACGAGTCAGAATGACCAAATGTTTGACATCCAATAGACAATGATAAATTAATCAATGTGCTCTGGTGGTGTCGTTAAACAAAACAAACTTTAACATTTGACTTGATAAGAAATGGTGAGGGGCTCTAGGCAAAGACCTTTCTGTCGTGACAACACGTGTCGGCTATATGTTTGTTGAGAACAAAGATTAAGACACTAAACCGTTAATTTGTTCTGTAGGGCCACTCAAGTTTCATCACTCACTTGGATTGGTCCGTGGATAGTCAGTATCTGCGCAGCAACTCAGGGGATTACGAAGTGTTGCACTGTGAGTATGTTAGACAGATCATCTGTTTTGTTTGTCGTCAGGGGATTAAGAAGTGTTGTACTCTTGAGTATATCTGATAGAATATGTTTTGTTTATATCTCACACACCATTTTATCAACAATCAAATGGATTTTACTGAACATGTTCAACATTTTTACAACACCTGTGATATTAGTATTTTTTATTGTTCCTAACACTATCAATTAGTTTATCTTGATGCAAATTGTCTATGTTTAAAAAGATATGTATTTTGGTTTGAAACACAGTAGTTAATGTATTTTTCATACTGAGATCAAGAAAAACATTAATTGTATTTTTTTTATTGAAACATATATTGATATATTCCAAATAATTTCCATAATTAAAAAATAAATAAATTCAAAATATACTACGGTACATGTACATGTATACTACCATTATTTTCAGTTGGTCAATACAGTTTTGCTTTCATCACACAATGAGAACATTTCAACACATCATATATTTTATAATGTCTAGAATAAAAAGGCACTTTTTTGTTTTAGGTGTGATATTTGTTTTTTTAAATGTGTATTAAAATCTCACTTTGATTTGAATTTCGTACCAGGGAATGTGTTAAAATCTCACTTTGATTTGAATTTCGTACCAGGGAATGTGTTAAAATCTCACTTTGATTTGAATTTCGTACCAGGGAATGTGTTAAAATCTCACTTTGATTTGAATTTCGTACCAGGGAATGTGTTAAAATCTCACTTTGATTTGAATTTCGTACCAGGGAATGTGTTAAAATCTCACTTTGATTTGAATTTCGTACCAGGGAATGTGTTAAAATCTCACTTTGATTTGAATTTCGTACCAGGGAATGCATCAAACTGCAAGCAGGTCACCACCCCATCGACTGTGCGGGATGTAGACTGGGCCACACAGTTCTGTACACTCGCCTTCAGTGTAGCAGGTTTGTATGTTTTGTCTCTGTCAGTATCTGTTTGTTATTAAATATGCCCTCTATGGCAGGTATCTTTTTTACTCAAGTAATATAGTATCTGGCTGCGAATTTAGCATGATTTCATGCATCCACGAATCCCACATTTTGTGTCTGAAGCATAAAATTATGAGATAAAATCCCCAAATATCTATATTAAATCATGTTAATAATTATGACGAAATCCTAATAACATTTTCCCAAATTCAGTGCCTGAATATTCCATCAGATATGTAATTCTGATCTTTTTAGATTTTTAAAAACATACATATATCACTGATTACATGACAGGTGTACTTTGGTTTATGACTTACTGACGTGTAACTCAGTTATACCCCCATTATTAATTGTTGGGTTATAAAAGTGTAGGCCATAATAAAACAAATTCTAGATTTTCATCTCGGCCCACTCCGAGGATAAAGGCCGAAAAAATATTAAAAATGAAAAAAAACCACCTGAATAAAATAAAAAATAAAAAATATTTATTTGACCTCAGTCAGTTTTATGATAGAGTTTTTGTCTGTCAAATGTATGTACATGTAGTTGAAATAGTTCTGCAATTACCTAAGGGAGTATTAATATGGACTCTTAGACATGGCTGCTTAATAACGTCAGTTTGTATTACTAGTACATTATAAAGGTGATTTAAACCTTAAAGTTGGCTGCCTGCATAGTAGGCCTACAGTTTGCTTCTTAACAGAAGTAGTGGTTAAAGTTGGTTAGACTTTATTATCATATAATTTATAGTTTTTATTTATTTTTTATCACGTTCTAGGTATCTGGCCAGAAGGTGCTGATGGCACGGACGTCAACAGTTGTTGTCGATCACACAATAAAAATGTGATTGCCACAGCTGACGACTTCGGCAAAGTGTGCCTCTACAAATATCCATGCTGCCAACCTAAGGTATGTGGAAACTTTTTTATCTGATTGTCAGGAAACTAGTAGGGAATTAGGTATTCATGTCGGTGTGGTTTTGATTTAAATATCCACGACCAGAATACAATAACTTACCTTTAGTTGTAAAATTATATAGTTTTTCACCATCTTTTAAAAAGGAAATTCATATTCATTCATAATTCTTAATTATTATATGTATATCTACAGTTCTGGTATTTAAGAATTATGGTGAAAAGTTTAAGAAAGTTTTATTTGATTACTATTTGCACAAATTTGAGTGTTTTGGTGGAGAAGTTATGTTCACTATATTTCTTTTACCTATCTGTTTAATGTGTTTTAAGTACATGTCATTAAGTGATTTCTAAAAATGTGTATCAGTAATAAAAAGTATATTTACATGTATATCACTAGGCCAGTTTGCACATTAAAATATGCATTATTAATGCATTCCATGTTAAATGATTATGTAATTTAAACAATATGGCTTATTTTGTTGTTAAGTCCAATGATGTTTACAATGTCTTGCTTGATTTGCAGTCTTCCAACCACCCATACAAAGGTCACAGTAGTCACGTGACCTCCGTGAACTTTCTCTTTGATGACACGCGTCTGATATCAACAGGTGGCCGAGACATGTCCATCATGCAGTGGGAACTCGTGTAGCAAGTTGTCAAACCATTGTTCTTCTAACGGCAACCAGTTGCCCACACAAACAGGATACTTGCAAACTAAGATTAATAACCAGTAAATCCAGAACACTGGAACTGGTGTTACAGAAAAGGAAGATTAAAAACCACTGAAAAGTTATTCTTTATTTATTTAACCATGTGTGATTTTTACTTCCTTCTATGATGCAGGACATATTTGTGACATTAATCGTGTATGAAATACGTTATTACGGTTTTGTTGGTGTATTCTGTTGTTATGTTATTATTAACCTATGAGCAATATATTCCTCACTGAACAACTATAGACTTTGTTCGGGTTCTGGGCACGCCCTGCCTGATCGTGGCTGCACCACTCACAGTTTGTGACTGTACAGTTATCTCCATCTACGGTAGTTGTATCTAAACCTGTGAATCGGACTGCCATCCATAACTTGTTAAGTTTCATTTTATTAACATTTCACATTTGTTTTTCATGATTAAAATGATAATCAAGTAACGCCTATCGTTTTGCATGCATATATATTTTTATCAAGATCAGTGTAGTTGAGGTGAAAACAGAAAGAATGTTTTAAAGGACACTGTTGTGTTGCATGTTTATCTGTGGTTATCCGGTTTCAGACCCCATATTATAAGAGTTAAGAAATCTTTTATAAACTCACTCTTTTGTACCTTGAAATGACTTCTTGTCAGTTATTTATTCATTTTATTTATTCATTGATAATTGAGTCTTAAAGGAATATTGGCTTTATGACACAGTACATTTTAAACTACATGTATGGGTATCTGGTGTCTAACATGGTTTTGTTGATTAATGCTACCAACAAATGGCAAGGTGTCTTTTTATATACACTTCGTCAAAGACAGGACAGTTCATATCACAGCCTTAGTGAGGAACTGCTTCCCCAAAATTTATTGTGGGTGATTAATCGCATAACCCATTGGTCCTCAGTTGAGTTGTCTTAGCAGCCATTTTACAGTTCTCCCAGCCCAACCACATTAAGTAGCCACCTGTCTTAAGGGGCCATTGTACCGTTCTCCCAGCCCAACCACATTAAGTAGCCACCTGTCTTAAGGGGCCATTGTACTGTTCTCCCAGCCCAACCACATTAAGTAGCTACCTGTCTTAAGGGGCCATGTTATAATAGTCCCTCAGGTGGCTGCTTAACACAGATATCAATCTAGTTAGGCTAATTTCAGATTTATAAAAAGGATGAATATTATTTACAATGATCAAAGATTTAAATTGGGACATTTTCCTTTCATACTTGGTATGTGTATGCATTTAGTAGATGCTAGTCTTCAACATAAACACCTTCTACCTCCAGGTTTAACCCCATGGTTAGAATTTAGATAAAGTAGTTTCTTCTAGATCCCACGCAAATTCCAGTCGAGGTAATGTGAAATATTGTCAGTTCTTGATTTAGGTTAAATATTTGTTATGAAAAATTGATACACCTTATTTCCCCCCTTTTATTCCTTTCTAAGTATTAAAATGTTTACCTATCAACCCATATAAAAGAAGGTGGATAAGGTACGATAGGTTCTTTGATGTCAATAAGTTATTCAGTTCAATTCAAAATCTAATTATTTCCACATGCCAATTCTGATGTCATGCCCTGGCATTCTTTAAAAAAAAAAAAATATTAATAGAGTCTTTTTTTTTCAGAGAGTAAATTACATGTAATTAATTACATATAGCATGGCTCAAGTCTTTCTGCATCTACATTTAATCAATGTTTTATTACACTAAAGTCAAGCCTACAATTAAGTAAATTTTCACGATATGTGTTACTTGCTGTTTTGTGCTTTAAATGTGCTTTAAATGAAATTTATCTTTATTTTCATCTCTTTTAGTGTTGTGATAAAATGTCAATTCAAGGAAAATTATTTTAAGTTGAAGTATTTTAATACTGAAAGAGATGTTAATTCTATTTTATGACTAGGTTAATATAAATTTACAGTTCTCCATGACATTATGTAACCAATTATTGTTTTATCATATGAAAGTTGTAATTGTACTTTGAGAAAGTGGAAGAAGAGGATAAGTTTTTTTCCTTTACATTGCCAATGAAATGCCTTCATTACATGGCTGAATTGTGATGGGTTTTTTTACAAATCAATTGAATTTGGTTGATCTGTGAAATGTGTTAGGTGGATAAAGCTAATTAGTTTGTATAAAGCATGTCATACCTGAATAATTAGGATACAAGCTCTCCTGGCAAATATTATATAGCAAAACCTTTCTAAACTAGATCATGCCGGCATCTGATATTTATCCGATTTAGACAGGATTTGGTGTTTAGAGGGTCAGAGTTTAGAAAATTCAGGACCATGAAACTTGGCAGTTTTGACATGATTCCTGTTTGGACAGGTTTCACGGTATATATATATATATATATATTTGCAATATGTATTTCACATGTAATAAGAAACATTATTGAGAGTGGAAGATTTTGTAGTTTTTAATGGGAAAAGAAAAAGAAAGAAGAAACAAAAAGATAGTGCAACATATCAGAAGTTGTTGTTATTCAGCAATGTATAGCATATTCACAAACAGTTGATATATTTCAAACTCGCAATGCCCTTTGCAATGAGGGGGGAGGTCTGTTTGAATTATGATTTTAATTAGGTCAAACAATACATTAATAATCCACTAGATGTTTGTAGTATTCAGTATGGACTTTGTTTAAATCAGACTTGTTTACATGTATTTAAAAACGTTTGTGCTCGTTTGATGAATGGATAGTATTGTCCTAACACTAAACCGCTTTCAGTCGGTAGGTTTGCACTGCCTGCTGAAAGCTCCACGTGTGCAGACTGTTTATCCACGCAAGCTGATGCTTGTTCACGTTTCAAACAATCTTTACAAATTGTGATATATTTACATAAAGTAACCATATTTTTAAAACTTTTTTTTTTTCTATTTTGAGTTAAACTGTGTGCTTATGTATCTCTACGTTTTGATATGTGCATGTATTATATTTAGGTTTTTTTCTTCTAGATTTGTGACTATATTTACTCAGTACCTTGTTACCAAATGTATGAATGTTTTTAGTTAAATTGTATTTGAGAAATAAACAATGTTGCATGCAATTTATCTAAATTGGAATATATACGTCTCAATCGTCTTTATTTTAACTGACGGCCACACTAACATTGTATTTTAATATTCATTGTTCGCTATAAAATTTGACTAAATGATGTGACTGCTAAAAATTTGTTTCTCTTTTGAAACCAATTTACTAAAAAAAAAAATTCTAGATGTTTTTCACAATTTGGTACCACAGTTAAAAATGCTTAGAAAGGACTGTTCAATACAAATCATGACGGTTGGCATGAGGTGATTTACATTTTATGTAATACATAAAAGCACTGGACACAAGTTTAATAACCACTTCAAAACCTTGTTTGAATGCAATTATTTATTACATATTAATTTTAAACTAACCAGCATATTTTGATTTTGTTTTTTTCTGATTGTGTTGTGATCTCCTTCTGTTGTATTCAAAACATGCTGCCCGTTTCAAACCCAGAATAAGTTTACCATACAACGAAAAGCAAATATGTTATGGGCCTACCCAAGTTGTCAGTTATATTCTCTGTATCTTTGTTTTTGCTCAATCATTTATTCTGTGATGTTTTATTTGAACCTATTAATTCTAGATGAATTTAGCATGGTACAGTTTAGTTTTTCGGTTAAGTAAAACTCTGTTTATATATATATATATATATATATATATATATATATATATATATATATAAAACTAAATGGAAGCCTTGACATCTATTTACCAATCTTTCTATTAGATAAACATTTTCTTCTGTTACATCTTTGTGGTACTGAGTGTTATATTTAAAATATGTATTTCCACAATGTATGCAACACCAATTATTTACTCTAATAAATTATGTAACAAAATGAATATTTTCCGACTATACAGCATATAAATTTTGCTTTGCCAAAAAAATAAAGAGTAAAATCAGCTTTGTGTTAACGAGTTACTTCATTTAATCACAGGCAGGACGTAGCCCAGTGGTAAGGCGCTCGCTTGATGTGCGGTCAGTCTGGGATCGATCCCTGTTGGTGGGCCCATTGGGCTATTTCTTGTTCCAGCCAGTACACCACGACTGGTATATCAACGGCCATGGTATGTACTACCCTATTTATATAAAAGATCCCTTGCTGTTAATTGAAAAGAGTAGCCCATGAAGTGGCGACAGCGGGCTTCCTCTCTTAATATCTGTGTGGTCCTTAACCATATTGACGCCAACTGTAAATAAATGTTGAGTGCGTTGTTAAATAAAACAAATAATGAGAAGAAACCACTCGCCACTCGATGGCCTAATCTTTGGGGATGTTTTAAAGGCAAAATCCCAGACAAGATAGTACATACCACGGCCTAGTTTCCTATAGACATCAAAATAGGTCTTTAGTAATTACCTGGATGGGAAAACACTTAACTGGCATTCCCAATTTATCACCGTTTAAAGTTGGTTTTGTTTAACTCCACCACTAGAGCACATTGATTTATTAATCATCAGCTATTGGATATCAAACATTGAAATCTGCTATATTTTTTTATTAGTAGCAAGGTATGTTTTATATGCACCATCTCAAAGGCAGAATAGCACATACCACGGCCGTTGATATACCAGTCGTGGTGCACTGGCTGGAACAAGAATTGGCCCAATGGGCCCACCGACAGGGATCGATCCCAGACTGACCATGCATCAAGTGAGCACTTTACCACTGGGCTACGTCCCACTCCTTATCACTGTTTATGCTCTGAAATGTAGTAAAGTCATGCACTATAGTTCTTGGTGCTACTGGGTATATTGTGCTCAGTTGATCCCCCTTTCCCCAAGAACCAGTTGGGATTTTAGAACGTGTGATCAACATTTATATTAGTTTTCTTTTGAAAATATCAGACTGTCACCTGGTTTAGTTTTTGGTCAGAAAATTGTACACTTAAAACCAGTGACATACAGACCAGTGTAGGCAGAGTCCATAACCAATGGGGAGTGAAAATATTTTAAAATGTAGGAGGCATCCATCTGTAGGAAATATGAATTGTGCTCATGTGAAAAGAGATTCGATGTAATTTGTTGGTGTGATAGGAATATTGGTAAACCACATATTGATCGTATTTAGTGCCCATGACTACAAGTAGATCATGAAATAACCAATGTTCTAGCAAGGGGACACGAAATGCAGAGATTGGTTTTGGTAATGAACGTTGAATGAATCTTACAGGACAAGAAAGAAAGAAAGTGTTTTATTTAACGACGCACTCAACACATTTTATTTACGGTTATATGGCGTCAGACATATGGTTAAGGACCACATATATTTTGAGAGGAAACCCGCTGTCGCCACTACATGGGCTACTCTTCCGATTGGCAGCAAGGGATCTTTTATTTGCACTTCCCACAGGCAGGATAGCACAAACCATGGCCTTTGTTGAACCAGTTATGGATCACTGGTCGATGCAAGTGGTTTACACCTACCCATTGAGCCTTGCGGAGCACTCACTCAGGGTTTGGAGTCGGTATCTGGATTAAAAATCCCATGCCTCGACTGGGATCCGAACCCAGTACCTACCAGCCTGTAGACCAATGGCCTGCCACGACGCCACCGAGGCTGGTCTTACAGGACAAGAACTAGTCACATCGTTAGCAGATGCTTGTGAGAAAAACCCATGTATTGAGGGAATGCAGACCTGGTCACTGGAAATTATCAAATTTATCTTCTTTTTCTTTTTTTAACTTACTTACATGTATTTTAAAAAACCCAACAAAAAAAACCCCACCACATCAAACGATGTTAAAATTTACAATAAATAAGCACTCAAAATATACCGATGGAAAGAAATAAGGGAACACGTGGAATTCTAGACCAAATTTAATTCAGTACTAGCATACTAATATTTGTGTTTCATACAAAATTATGTCAGTAGTGTTGAATTCATTGACTGTCGGTAACACAGTCGATTTCTGACACTACGGATTGGGTTTTTTGACTGCAGTCACCATTTTGCTGTTACTCTGTGTGATCCTCAACTTAGTATTCTGATATTAACAATCAAGATGAGCTCCACATGTGAATCTAATAACAAGCAGCTGAAGACAGAAACTGCAGCAGTGTCTGATGGGAGTACCTACAAAAACACTTACAGACCACTTACTACAGACGTACCTGTACTTCATTGTTACAATAACATTTATAATGTGTATTATATTTACAGTATTAAAATCAATACATTTTCCATTCTACTTAGTATTTTTAGTTTAAATTAAACAACATTTGATCACATTGAAATGTTTCTTTTTCCAGTATGGCATCAAAAGTCTGTTAGAAATGTTACAGTATTTCAGTCTGTACACACTCACACCTCTCTTGAAGCTTTCAGAGGTCGATGACGTCTTTGAAATTCTTCATTGGATGGTTCCATGCCATACAGTTTCCTTTCCTGCTGACATGCAGCCTGGTTGCGGATTTTGTACAGTTGAAATCTCTTGACTCTCCAGGATGGCAGAGACTCGAAGAAGGGCCGCGGCTTGGGTCTGATGTATGGGACTCGTCCTCGGAAGTAGAGGTTTTCAAATTTGAGATCTTCTTCCTCGACAGGATCGGTTCTGACGCTGCCGTCACTCGGCGAGGCAACCACCACAGGAATGTTGTCCATGTCTTCACGCAGTTCAACGATGTGCAGTTTCAATCGGTCTGCAAGCTCCTGGTGGGTCTCCTGAAAACAGTGTGTATAGAAAATAACGAAATGTTACTCCGACAAGTGTCAATAGAAACATATTAAATAACATGTTAATTATCATTAAAAGTGATTATAAAAGTGCTTTGGCCATATTTGGGTTTTGTTTTTCTGACAAGTGTCAATAGAAGGTTAACATTGATGTTGATTTAGTTGTAGCTAATTTAGTGACATTTTAAGTATTTTGTTGAAAAAAAGTTTTTATTTAACGACACCACTAGAGCAACATCATTGGATGTCAAACATTTGGTCATTTTGACATATACTCTAAGAGAGGAAACCCACTACATTTTTCCATAAGTAGCAAGGGATCTTTTATATGCACCATCCCACAGACCGGATATACCAGTTGTATTTTGTTGAAATACAATTTTGCATAGCAATAATTTGGTGGTATTAAACGATGTTTACCATGAACTGAAAGCTAATAATAACATCCAGGAATTGTCATCTCAATGTATGTTAAAATTAACATATAAATTAAAATAAAATTTTACATAATTTTTAAAAGAAACTTGTGATCTACAATTCATCTTTTATAATTAAAAATGTAATAATTTGTTTGAAACATTCATCGAAATGAACATCTATAGATGTTACTATAAACCAAGTTTGACTGTTCTCGGATTTACTTTGTCAGAAACGCAGCAAGTTGATGCTGTCATACAAATAATACCTATGTTGCTTTTCGACTGTCAAAGCGACACAGAAATTACTAGTTAGTTAACCTAGCTCCGTGGCAAGGCTTCTAGAATATTCTAAAAATCCACTAGCCATGAGATCAGCGATTTAAAAAAATATATATACATGCCATGGTTAAAAATCAACTAGCCCTCTTGTATTTTTGTACAAATAATACTAGAAAGTAAAAACAAAACCCAAATATGGCCAAAGCACTTTATAATCACTTTTAATAATAATTATATGTTATTTAATATGTTTATTTACAAATGCAAAAACCATTACTTCTTCCCAATAAATTAACATATTTTATTTAGTGTAAAAGAGGTGTTGAACAGTGTTGAAACCAGAATGGTATAGGGTACTGGTACCACTTAAAAACCATTACTTCTTCCCAATAAATTAACATATTTTATTTAGTGTAAAAGAGGTGTTGAACAGTGTTGAAACCAGAATGGTATAGGGTACTGGTACCACTGAAAAACCATTACTTCTTCCCAATAAATTAACATATTTTATTTAGTGTAAAAGAGGTGTTGAACAGTGTTGAAACCAGAATGGTATAGGGTACTGGTACCACTTAAAAACCATTACTTCTTCCCAATAAATTAACATATTTTATTTAGTGTAAAAGAGGTGTTGAACAGTGTTGAAACCAGAATGGTATAGGGTACTGGTACCACTTAAAAACCATTACTTCTTCCCAATAAATTAACATATTTTATTTAGTGTAAAAGAGGTGTTGAACAGTGTTGAAACCAGAATGGTATAGGGTACTGGTACCACTTAAAAACCATTACTTCTTCCCAATCAATTAACATATTTTATTTAGTGTAAAAGAGGTGTTGAACAGTGTTGAAACCAGAATGGTATAGGGTACTGGTACCACTTAAAAACCATTACTTCTTCCCAATAAATTAACATATTTTATTTAGTGTAAAAGAGGTGTTGAACAGTGTTGAAACCAGAATGGTATAGGGTACTGGTACCACTTAAAAACCATTACTTCTTCCCAATAAATTAACATATTTTATTTAGTGTAAAAGAGGTGTTGAACAGTGTTGAAACCAGAATGGTATAGGGTACTGGTACCACTTAAAAACCATTACTTCTTCCCAATAAATTAACATATTTTATTTAGTGTAAAAGAGGTGTTGAACAGTGTTGAAACCAGAATGGTATAGGGTACTGGTACCACTTAAAAACCATTACTTCTTCCCAATAAATTAACATATTTTATTTAGTGTAAAAGAGGTGTTGAACAGTGTTGAAACCAGAATGGTATAGGGTACTGGTACCACTTAAAAACCATTACTTCTTCCCAATAAATTAACATATTTTATTTAGTGTAAAAGAGGTGTTGAACAGTGTTGAAACCAGAATGGTATAGGGTACTGGTACCACTTAAAAACCATTACTTCTTCCCAATAAATTAACATATTTTATTTAGTGTAAAAGAGGTGTTGAACAGTGTTGAAACCAGAATGGTATAGGGTACTGGTACCACTTAAAAACCATTACTTGTTCCCAATCAATTAACATATTTTATTTAGTGTAAAAGAGGTGTTGAACAGTGTTGAAACCAGAATGGTATAGGGTACTGGTACCACTTAAAACTGCAAACTGTTACATTTTGCAGAAACGTGGTTTGCAAATACACATTAATTAATTCTCTCCAATGCCAATACTGATGCATACCAAAGTGAAGTCAGAATTATACGCAAGTAACAGTCTATGGTTAGAGTCTATCCACGTTTAGTTTCATCCACTCATCATGAATTCTGGCCCTGTTATTCTCAACACTGGCTACAACAGGACTGTTTACCTGTTTTCTGAGGCCATCAAAGAAAGCTTTGGTCAGGCGCTGGATGTTTCCAGTTGACCCTTCAACTTTAGCATACATGTCCTTGATTCCTATCACCCCACAGATTGTCTTCAGTGCTCGGTGACACACCAGACCATGTCCTGAGAGAAAAACAATCACTTTCAAAACACACACATGATCCATATTCTGACTACGTTCAATGATCACATGATTATTCTTGTGGTCACATCAGTGACTCTTTGTTTTAGAAATACTTAAATTTTTGGTCACATGTAAAATGCATTTTGAGTTACAACAATGACCAGAAATGTTGGAATTATCCAAAATGATAATTTTTAAGTAAAGTGCAATTTAACAGTAAAGAAAAGCTGGTGTCGCAGGCACTAATCTAGCTGGCAGAATGGTACTTTTTTTAAAGCCAAAAGTTGTCTCAAGTTGCCAAGTTATTAGCTGTGGTGGAAAGTACGCGTAGTACACGTAGAAGTCACTCTAATATTTTTGACCTAATCTGATTTAAAAAATAGAATCACACAACAGACAATAAGACACGAACTTGTTTATTCCCACATTATAACACACTCGCTTCTCAGACACATCCGTGTCTCACTTAATATTTGTATACATGGTCGGTCTTGTAAGTTCCCATTTTAACTTTGGCGGTAGTCTGGACATTAATAACACTTGTTACATTGTTTGAAATTGAAGAGTTGTTCGGTTCTCAGCTGCCTTTAGTTTATTAATGCCAGCATATATTGATTATTACTTTAATTTTGATATAACAATGACACATTAATTATTAGTTACTAAACTAAATAAAACTATGACATTGATTTGCTTACATTTCATTACAGAAGTAGTAGTATTTGATATTTGGACGAGGTGAACAATTCAGAACCTTTATCAAATGAATGCAAAATATGATGCAACATGATGAACATGATGAATTTGATTAAACTTCTCCCCTTTCATCTGACATGAGAAGGGAGGAGTCACTTCTATTTTTACAAATCCTAGATTAGTGGTTGTTGTAGTTGAATATTTTTACAATGTCTCAGTATGCATACTAAATGTGACAGACTAACCAGACACAAAATAATTACCCACACACCTGATTACACAACCAAGCGTAAAATAATAATTACCTACACACACACGATCAACACTGGAACAGCCATTAGGCCAAAAAAAAAAAAGTTGGTCTCTGGTCAGACCAAAGATCTAGAATTGATGCGGCGATGCAGCTTTTAAAAAATTGAAATCAGAATGCACGTCCTAGTTCATCGCAAGAAAAGCATGGCAAAAATCGCCGTCATACCGCTGGAAATAAAAAAAGGGTGTGAGGGTCAACATTGACTCGCGCGCTGACCAGAGTCCATAAATTTATTTTGTTTGGCCTTAGTTAAAAAAGTGGCCACGGTTTGACCTGGACATTAATTTTTAACCAGGAAAAGTAAAAAAGTAAAAGCACATCCTCTAGTGATTAGAAGAAAACTGAACAAACCTTCTGATTCCTTTCTAACCATGATGGCTGTTTGCTCCTCTTTAGTGTAGAAATTGTGGAATACTGGAATCATAATCAAAGAATATTACACTTTGTGTGGTACTGGAAAGAACACCTTGAGTAAACATGCTTACACAGGTACATTGTATGTAATACATAATTATGCATTATTTGCATATACAGAAGTTTGGTTTAAGTATTGGCCATGCAGTTAAAAGAAAAATCATTAAGTAACTGCACCCCCCCCCCCCCCCCCACCCCTCCTCCTACCACTAATCCCCAGCTGCTGGTTGTTTTGTGTATTTATTTTTTTAATCAACCTGTCAAAATTAATTGAGGTTTAGTGAGGTGAATATACCAACATTTCCTGACCAGCTTGCTACATGTATATATATATATATCTGTTTATCACTGATCATTTTATTATTATGATTATTATTATTTGAAACACCCTCTCTAGTTGCACAATGTGTGTGTGTGTGTGTGTGTGTGTACGTGCGCGCATGTATGTATGTACATACGTACACATATATAATTACATTGTGCAATGAGAGAGGTCAACCCCTGCAATTAAGTAAATGCCCACGGCAAAAAAAACATAACACTGAAAAAAAAACCCACTGAATATAGTCCAAGGCAAAAAAGTTTCATTGAGAATTAAAAACTCCACAGCATTGCTGAGTGTCGTGGGCAATTGCAGTGATTGGAGGTGGTGTTTCAAATAATAATAATAAAATGATCAGTAATGAACAAGTGTTTATGTTCAGGTGTACTATAAGTATACTGATGGAAGGAAATAAAGGATCACACAAACAATAATAGCAAATGGGACGGAAAACATAGTATCAGACATTGACTCTGTTCTTGGCAGTCAACTGAACACTACTGACATTCAATCCCAGATTACAACTTTGGATGAAATACAAACATTATTATGCTAGTAGTAAATTAAATTCCATGTGTTCCCTTATTTCTTTCCATTAATGCATATATATACTTATATATATTTTCAAGTGAACACCACACTTTAAGAGATAATGGATAGAGGCTTAATGCCAGAAAAACAAACACTCGCATGTTTTTTTTTTACTGTTACTGTTTTAATCTTCCACTTTAACCTTATCTGAAATCAACAGTATTTGGATAGGAGTTAGGGTAGGTTGCAATTGTAAGTTTAAAATACTACTATCCATTTCAAGCCAGCTGTTTGCTATATTTAATACAATTAATACAATCTACACTCAAACACACACCAACCTGTATGGTTCTTGTACAACTCAACATACTGTAAATGCTGGGCAGCTACATTTTTAGCCTACAAAACAAATTAACATAAAAATAATTAAGACACAAAATTTACATACTCAAAAACAATTAAGTAATTAAAGTGAAAGAATTTTTTTAATAGAGATACTATACCATTTATTATAGCTGCTGTTTGTGGAAAAGAAAGAAATGTTTTATTTAACGATGCACTCAATACATTTTATTTACGGTTATATGGCGTCAGACATATGGTTAAGGACCACACAGATTTTGAGAGGAAACCCACTGTCGCCACTACAAGGACTACTCTTTCCGATTAGCAGCAAGGGATCTTTTATTTGCACTTCCCACAGGCAGGATAGCACAAACCATGGCCTTTGTTGAACCAGTTATGGATCACTGGTCGGTGCAAGTGGTTTACACCTACCCATTGAGCCTTGCGAAGCACTCACTCAGGGTTTGGAGTCGGTATCTGGATTAAAAATCCCATGCCTCGACTGGGATCCGAACCCAGTACCTACTAGCCTGTTGACCGATGGCCTAAGCTGTTTGTGGAAGACATTCCACTGCTGAAATAAGAAATGACTTACCTTGCGAAGAGCTGCTTGTATGTTTGGAGCTTTTGCTAGAGCATAACCTGTAAAAACAAAATAGATATATGGAGAATAATCTTCTTTGCAGGGCAAATTACTCACCCAATAGTCAAACACCTACATATATCTTACCCCTGTTCCTAAACATTTTCTTATCAAGATGATACTAACACATAAATCAGAATGGTCACTAGTGATATCCTGTTCTGTCAGCAGTATCTGGTGTATGTGCCAGTAAGGAAGATTTGTTTAACACCCCACCCCCACTATACTACATATATCAAACAGCTATTAGGGGTTTAATAAATGCAGCATGTGGTCTAGACAATGAGAGAAAAAACCTGTTTCAATCTACTCTATACTGATTAACAATCAAATATTAATAAGTGACTCAGCTACATTATGTTACTGTAGCAGTTATTTCCAGTGGTACGTCATTAGTTATTCATGTTGTTTTAGTAATAAAAATATAAACATAAAACTGAAATAAAAACAACACCGTACCTGCCAAGCCTTGCTTGTTACCCGTAACAACAAAGGCACTAAATCTTTGCTTCCTTCCAAAATTACCAGTCATATTAGCAACGAGTTTCAACTGAAATACCAATTTAATTAAACTCAAAAATTGTGAAACAGGATAAAAACATCCCCACAGGCAAACTTCATTACATCAACCTCTGTAATTTCAACTTAAATTCAAGTATCTAGGTCCCTGTATTTTTCCTCAGTAATACTACCATCTCAAACATGCTCATTACAAATACCTGGCTTATCTTAATACATTTTGTGGTCCATTAGTACACTTTTATATTTTATTTTCAAAGATTTTCCCCTTCATAAGCCATTAAATCTGTTGAATTTCTTTTTTTTTACATTTCTGATGTAACATCTTTCACTTCATAAAAAGCACCAAAATTTAACATTTAACAATTATTGAAGTTGTTGCTATTCGCTTTGATAGTGGTGGTAATGGTTATTAGTATTGATTAACTTGCTAAAACAACATTGGTAGTGAAAACAGATACCACAAATGTCTCATTTCATCTGGCAAATGAAAGAAATGCGAGTCAAATAAAAATTAAGACAACAGAAATTTTTGAAGCTATGAGTGTCATTGAGCAAAAGGTCAAATCAGTCAGAGATAGTAAAAATAGTAATAGTCCTCGCACACACATTCTACCTGGATTAACAAAATGCTGACACAATTATGGAAGCACATCTCGCTGGGTGAGTGCAAGAATGTTGTATATACAAAATTCCCATTTTGAGAAAACGAGCATTGAAAAATAATATCGCTGGGTCAGTGCAAAAATGTAGTATCTACAAAATGTTGATAAATAAGGTCTTAATTTTCACAATGTAATGTACCCTATATGTTCCAGAGCAAAAATGTTGTATGTTCATATAACAGGTCAGGTCATTAATTTGAAGTCAGCTAAACTGTTGTAAATGTATTGTAGTTGACTCGGAGCGAAAGTGTTGTAAGTGTTATATCAGTGTATGCTGCTTCAGATTTTGGAGGAAACTATCAAGAGGAAACTATCAAAAGAAGAATACAAAAAGTCATGGCTTCCGCGATTATTTTATTATTTTTTAATGCTCGTTTTCTCAAAATGGGAATTTTGTATATACAACATTCTTGCACTCACCCAGCGATCTGTAGTGTAGTTTCAAACCATATAAAAACCAACAAAGAGGCAAACATCTATATACAGGAAGATAGAATCGTTTAAACATGTATATGACAAAAAACTACAAGTACTGGGTTTTTTAATTATTTTAGAAAAATTGCCTTTTCATGCACTTTAAATTAGTTTTTTGAAAAGTAGGTGCTTAAAGTGAAAGTACATGTATCACAAAATTTATTAGGTTGAACCCTGTGGTTTGTGATTTTCTATTTTTAAAGGTTATAAAACTAAAACAGACCTACTACTGGAGTACAAAAGCATATGAGATGTTGTGTCCAGTTCTGGATAATTAGCTTAGCATAAAAGATGCTGGTTTAATGAATCGGGTAAATTCCTGCTATTATTAAGTTATAAACAATTAAGATAGATGTACAGAACTCACCTCCAAAACACGAGTGTCAAAACCTTCAAAAGAATCTGGAAAATAACCAAAGAAATTGTGTCAGTTCACAGGTAATATATAAGCCATGTGACATTAGAAAACATTCAATTCTAAAAAGACTAAACATTTATCAAAGGTACATTCTGTTTAATGTAAAATCTCTAAAATTATTACTTCAAACAAGAATCGAAAGAACACACAAAAAAGTTTTATTTTTTAATAATGCCTAGATTTAATTAGTCGCAATCAAATGTCTAACATTAAACAATTATTTCGACCACTGTTGCAAATATATCATTAGTACTTTCAGTTAGAAGCCTAAAATCTTTTTAACAGGAATGAAAGGACAAATAACCTAGAAAACTTTGCAGGGTCTCGACAGACTGGGGTTTACTGTGAGCTTTCCATCAAAGCTCAAGAATAGAAACAGTTTTTGGCTAATGTTAAATTCCAGAGGACTTTCATCTATGTTTGTGTTACTTTCCCAAAGTTCAAGAAATAACATGACTGTTCACTAACACAGAGCTCGAACTTAACAACAGCATTCAGTGTTCTCGCTGGGTAAAATTAAAGGAGGGTGACTGGTCGGCACCACACCCTTCAAAAAAACACCAAAAAAACCCCACCAATAAACGAAAAGCAAAAAAAAAAAAAAGGCAAAAAAAAAAGGGGGGGGGGGGGGGGGTAGTTTGGTTATAATATTGTTGTGTGTTGGTAGACTTTGAGAAAAGACATACTCCTTATTTTGCCTACATTAAAGTGCAAAGGGGTTTATAAAAAAAAAACCTCGTCTTTTAATTGAACCGAAGATGATGTCGGTCTGACATTTCACGGGCAGTTCCGGTTTTACTGGACCGATCAAAGTTTTAATATTATTATTTTTAATAAAGATATACGAAAAACAATAAAGATGTTTGTAAAGTGATCTCCTAATGTCAGATACATTTTTGTTATTCCCATCTTCATCGAATGAATCGATCGCTGTGATAAAATATTATCGCCAGCTGATAAAAAGTAGTTTCGTTTTTGTAAAGGAGGTGTATATATTATTTGGCACTTAAGATAAATGATTTTAATGATAAACACTACCACTTCCGTTGTTTTTATAATCGTTCATATCCCCTCAAAATGAAAAGTTTACAATATTTTATAATGAACTGCTGAATAAACAGAATAACAGAAAGTAAAAATCATCAGTTTCAACCAAATATATCTGCAACTGAGGACAAAATATCAAACGATAGTTAGTGGAAACAAAAGACAGAATGACCATTCTGATCACGTGACAAATTTGGCGCCAAATAACGGAATCGGAGATTGCCGAATCCGTAAAAAATTCAATCTTTTCATTGCTTACATAAAATATAACTTTTATTGTGTCTATCAAACATACAAATGGATACAGATATTGGACAAAATAGAGGCTGTTAAAAATACTGTTAAATTACGTTACGGTATCTGTCGTAAATGTTTCGTCAATTGCTTTTTCGTACACAACGCGGCTTGTTTCCTTTGATGTCCAGTGTGCAGACTGATCGTTGTTTTTTGTGTGGAAAATAGTGCATTTGGAAATAGCGGAGATAGGTGCTGGAAAATAAAGGAGGGCGCTCAAAAATAAAGGAGGGCGGGGAACGTGAAAGGAGGGCGGCAAAATGGAATTGCGGCGCGGGGCGCCCCGCTTAAATGGAGCAGCGAGAACACTGGCATTGAGATATAAATTGCCGTAGGCCGGGAGCATCACCTATGGCACACAAGTGCTGACCTAAAGCTCTTCGATAATGGCAACATTTTTACGCCTGATGTACATTATCTGTCAGCATATAACATCAGTACATTTAAAATATGTCTACATATAGTAAAATAATCTTTCAGTCTTATTTATTTAAAAAAATGTTTCCGTGGACAGTCTTTAAATTGTCGTCAGTGGCCCTTTTCACCCATAAAAATTTGTTTTTAAATTGCTATGGGAGACAAATTCTTAAATTCGAGCCCTACTAACAGGAATCTCTTTTGTTAGCAGTATAACTGAGGCAGATACTGCTGCGATACAAAATATAAAATATCTGCCCTATCAACATATGAATTATGCAATTATGTTGAAGGCTTGAAATAATTAAGGAGAATCTAACTTAACCAACAAATACATTTTTCACATGGAAAATTAAAAAAGAGAAGAAAGGACAACATTTCAAGAACTGTGGGTAATAAGAAATATTTGATCTACACTAAACATGATAATGGTTTCGTATATTATGCTCACAGTCAGTGACGGGATCAGGTGGTCCAATGCTCATGCCAGGAAACTTGTTACCAGACCAGCCTCTTTGTAACGTTGGAATCTTGAATGTGCGAAACGCTCGCGAGTCCTTCTTCCTTGCTTCTAAGAGCTTGTCTATCCGATTTGGGTCTGGAGCCAACTCTTTTATTTTAATAAGTTCTCTCCCTTTCATGACAGGTGCATTCAGACCTGGCCACACCATTTTCTTGGCTCCTGCAAAATGCATAAGGCCGGTTATTTTAAGTTTTTATAATGAACAAGCATCTCTGAAAGTACTGCTAAAGCAATACATGTCCCTTACCGTAACCAACAATTTTTTGTATCTCTTAAATTCAAGGGCCATAACTCTGTGAAAAGTGGGTAAATTACCAGGAAAGTTAAACTTGATCAGTAACAGTACATGATAAAGTTATATACAAAATTTCACCTCAATATCTTCAGGCATTGCAAAACAAAAGTCTGGGGAAAAATATTTCAAGAGCCATAACTCCATCAAAAATGGGTAAATCACCAAGAAAGTCAAACTTGATCTGTAACAGTACATGATAAAGCAATACACAAACTTTCAAGGCATTCTTAAATAAAAAGAAACCCTCCATATAAATTTACAGAACTTTACCACTTATATTTTGAACATGCACATATATATGATATATGTGTAGGCTATATAAAATTGAAAACAGATTTTAATTTTTACCATCAATCTAATAACAGGTTGTAATATCTACACTTTCAGCAGCTTTGCAGGACAAACACACAGTGTTTCATATTTTGTACTGGCAGTCCAGATCTGCATATTGTTCAGACTAAGAATATATTTCACAAACTATAAATAAGAATCGATCCTATGAGCTATCACTCTAGCACCGAGTTACAACCTACTCCCTCAAATAATGTAACCAAACTGAACGTAAACAAAAAGCTAACCTTCCCCTATCATTTGGCCTCGATTGAGATCAACAATTCTTTTGGCCCCTCCTTTCCTGCCTCGGCCACGCTTCCGACCAGGATTACTCAGACCAGCAATACCTTTCCATATTTCTTCAGCAGTCACTGGAAATAAAACAAAGAATTCAACATGCAATCAGTGTAATTATACAGGCATATATATATATACATTTAATAGTATACACTTACAGCCTATGAGAACAGTTAATGCGAATAATAGACGTATTTCAGCCAATTCTGTGGTCAATAGGAATCAAACCTCAAATTGACATAACCTAGGAAAACAAAAGGGCTAGCTCTGGCACTTGCCAAATTCGCCAATTACAAATTTTTAAGCAGTTAGCAAACTTTATTTTAATTTGGCGAAATAATTCCATGTAATAATTGACAATGTTTAGAAAATAACTGTCGATTTCTGGAAATGTTTTTGATTTAATAGACAATCTGGCTGAATGTTTTGCTCACCCAGAGTTAGCCCTGAACAATAACTACATGTATATTTACTGTTTAGAATTGGTTTATTAACTGTCATTTCAAAAAGTACAAGACTCTTAAAAATATATTAATTACCTATTACCATTGATCAGACATAACTACGATGGCTATAAACGTTAAGAGTCAGACATGTTTGTGAGTACCAAGCTCCCAATCTCAATGAAAGTGCATGCTTGCACTCCTGTTTATTTCTTTGTAAACAGAAAATGATTTTAATTTTTAGGAAAGCTTGAAAGCCATACTTACATTTGGTATAAAAACTTGTATTCCTGGAAATAAGAAGTGTTCCACAACATCCAGCAGACAAAATCTGTACATTGCTGATGATCAAACCACGGACACATTCTGAAACTAGAAAGTTTTGTGTGACAATGTTATATCATTCTACAAATTGTACAATACAAAAAAATATTGCTTTCTTAACAAGCATGTGTGCTGGAGCAGGTCCAGCCCTCCCCAACCCTAAAGACATAGAGGATATTTCATGTTTTTTGTCAAACAATTATTTATATCTCATCGAGTGAAGTTTGCAATCATATCTCACGAGTCACGCTTGCGCGACAAGTGTGATATGATTGCAAACTTCACGAGATGAGATACAAATCATATTTGACAAAAAACATGAAATTTTCTATTTATTATATAACTTTTGGCAATTTACCTTTATTTTTAATATGCCAGCAGCAAAATAGTTCCGACTTTCTTACAGTGAAGATAACACTTTCTACAGTGAAGATAAAACATTTTAGAAGGGAATAGTGAATTTTCACTCTAAAATGTGTTATCATCACTGAGTGACTGATAACACTTTAATTTCACCGATATTTTAAGATATTTCACTAAATGTTATATAATAAAGGATGGCACTTACCCAGTGTTCGAGATTAAAAATTTGGGGCAGTATCCCAGTTGGATACTAACATTTCAAAATCTGGTATCCCAACTGAGAATTTAGTATCACACTTAAATGAAATTCATAAATAACATCGTAACAAACTTGGACAACACTGTTCTCGTTCAGTCTATTGCACCCCTGCAATCGCAATTGCGGAATTCGTGAAATTTGCAATCAAACAGAATCTATTTTTGAATAAAACTAACATAAATTAATATTTAGCAGTAATTTATAAGTGATTCTGACATTATTAATGATAAACCTACCTATACAATTTTCAAATAACATTTGAAGGGAGGAAACATTCAACAAAAACAATAGCGATTTAGTAGTTCCCAGTCTGTTGCTACACCGCTATTGTTTCAGTGTAGCATTAGACTGGGTGTGAGTTAGGGGAGATATTGTTATGGCATAGCATTAGACTGGGTACGAGCTCGAAAATACTGTTACTTAACTTTACCAGTAAATGACGACTCTCATTGTTTAGCAAAAAATAAAAACGCAGGATTGAAAAAACGAACAACATGATATGGTATCCCGGTGGGATACTGGGCTCTTGAAGTCTGGTATCCAAAATTAAATTCTGGTATCCCCAGGATATCGGGATACCGTTAATCTTGAACACTGTTACCAGCACCTTTGTTACACCAGTCGTGGAGTACTGGCTGGAAAGTAAAATAACACAATGGATCCACCAAAAATGATCATAGACCAAAAGTTCATCCGACAAGTGCTCTAAATGAGTGGTAATTATAACTTGTAGTCACCAGAAAAAACCTGCTACATTTTTCCATTAACAGCAAGGGATCTTTTATTTGCACTTTCCCACAGACAGGAAAGCACATACCACAGCCTTTGACCAGTTGTGGTGCACTGGTTGGAACGATGAAAAATCCAATCAGTTGAATGGATCCACCGAGGTGGTTTGATCCTGCGACGCAAGCACCTCAGGCTAAATCCCGTCCCCATTTCATAAATAATAAAATAAATAAAAAATTACAAGATTTTCTTCAATTTTCAAACAGTTAAATGTTAAAAATATATGAGACAAAAAATAAAAATGGCCATTAACTGAAAATTATTACTTAAAATTAAATAAAATACTGACATAACACACACACACACACACCCACCCCAAATGTATTATTTAATATCCATTTAAGACCTGGTAATACCCCAAATCCGATTCAGGAATGACAACTCTTTTCACATGATTGTCTGCATTTGGCCGCCAATTTACTTATAAACTACTTACTGTCTCATAAAATGGATGCAAATTTATTGGCTTTATTTAATAAAACAGTTGTGTTGTTTGTACAGATGCATACATTGGGCAAACAAATTATAGATCCTGAAATAGAGAATTCAAGAATTACAACTCTTTTATATCAGGGACCACAACTCTTACACACACAGTGTATTTGTATGTTGTTAAACAATATATTATTGTAAAAACACTTTAAATATTAAAGATGCCATTAAATATATAGTTACTTTTATTTTAATATTAAAGATGCCATTAAATATATAGTTACTTTTATTTTGATATTAGTAAAGAACAATTATCATAAAGATACCTCTTGAAATTACATAAAATGAAAAACATCTGTATTTGGACCAATGTTGATTTTTTTTTTTTACAAATTTGAAATGAGATATTTCTGTAAATGTTTTACTTAAATTGGGCTCGTCAGCACGTTTTTTGCTGCTCGACATCCAAACACACAGGCAGCCATTTTTCTAATGAGATAAAAGTTACCAGTATTTTCATTTGCTCATTAGGACAAATGTGTGTTAGCAGTACTAATTTACATAAAAGATATCAAAAGTACCATTTAAGCATTTGTCAAATATATATATAAAACATTAGTTGGATAATTTTTATATTTATTGTGTATGATGCCAAAATAAGGTTGCGAAGTGAGACTGTCATGACCTTAAAAATTAAATTAGTTTGTTGCAAGTTAATTGCGCATAGCTAGTCAAATAATATGGAACGGTTTTTAATTAACAATGACAATATTGATGAGCTGCCATAAACGATATATCTCAAAACAACTTTTTTTTTAACAAGCAAACAAATCATCACAATTAGTATCCAGTATCTCGAAAATCCATAATACCGAAAATACGTGCATCATGCATGATGATGATGATTTTTGACACTGCAAATTGCAATATTAAATAGTACCCACGCTGCACATTGCCTACATGTAACGATGTTCGTCCTATTTTAAAACAATATGACGTGTTATTACGTTGACATGTTAGTTTTGTTATGTTGTTACCTCTAAGAGGAATTGGGCTCGTCAGCACGTTTTTTGCTGCTCGACATCCAAACACACAGGCAGCCATACTTTTATTTCCGGAAGTTACGATAAATATTCTAGAATTCGAGGCTATGGGGTCTCACAAATGTTTTTTTATTTTTTTCCCCCTTCTTCTTCTTCTTCTTCTTCTTCTTCTTTTCATATAATTATTATAAAAAGGTTTCATAGATGATTTCAGTTTGTTTTGTTTAACGACACCACTAAATCACATTGATTTATTAATCATAGGCTATTGGATGTCAAACATTTGGTAATTTTGACATACAGTCTTAGAGAGGAAACCCGCTACATTTTCCATTAACTTATTAAGCAAGGGATATTTTATATGCACCATCCCACAGACAGGATAGCACATACCATGGGAGAAAGTATGATTTTATTATTTGTATTTGCGCTGGATTTTTAAATAAATAACTTTATTTTAGACTTTTTAAAAAAAGAAAGAAAATAATACAGACAATTAACACATACTCTTTTACAACAAAGTTTTGGTCAACTTTGTAGTTTTGAAAATGTCCTACATCGTGACGTAGCATAGATATATGATCTCGCATAAGGCCCAATCAGTAGCAATCACAAACCATTTTTAAAGAAACAATATACTGAACAAAATATACATGTTTTTGGTACCTTCAAATGAGGGGCGGTACGTAGCCCAGTGGTAAAGCGTTCGCTTGATGTGCGGTCGGTCTGGGATCGATCCCCGTCGGTGGGTCTTTTGGGCTATTTCTCGCTCCAGCCAATGCACCACGACTGGTATATCAAAGGCCGTGGTATGTGCTATCCTGTCTGTGGGATGATGCATATAAAAGATCCCTCGCTGCCATATGTCCGACGCAATATAACCGTAAATAAAATGTGTTGAATGCGTCGTCAAATAAAACATTTCCTTCTTCTTCCTTCAAATGAGCAGATTGAATATATCATATTAGAAATAAGACAAAACAAAAAGAAAAGAAAAATCCCATTGTTTTGTTTAGCGACACCACTAGATCACATTGATTAATTATCGGCTATTGGATGTCAAACATGTGGTAATTTTAACATATAGTTTTAGAAAGGAAACCCGCTACATTTTTTTATTGGTAACAATTAAGGGATATTTTATATGCACCACCCCACAGACAGGATAGCACATATCACGGCCTTTGATAAACCAGTCATGGTGCACTAGCTGAAACGAGAAATAGCCCAATGGACCCACCGACTGAGATCGATCCCAAACCGACAAAACCCATTTAGAGTCATACACCCGAGAGACACACCCATAATCGCACCCGTGAAGTGAATTCATGTATGTGGTCTTACACCTGTCCATTATGCCTAGTGGTGCACTCATTTTGAGTTGGAGCCGGTGTAAACGGAATGCAAGTCCGGTAGGAATACAAGTCCTAGGATAAAAAGAACTTAAAAATAAATCAGGTATGAAAGTCCGGGTAGGACTATAGTTCCTAAGCTATGGAGGTCCGCTTGGACTACTGTTCTTAGGAACCGAGGTCCGTAGGACCTCGGTTCCTACGGACTTGCGTTCCTTTTACACCGGTACATGTACTGGAATAATAAACTCATATGGGTCATATGGGTTACGAACCCAGCATCTACCTAGTCAAAGTCCGATGGCATAACCACTACACCAGGGCAGGTCAGGTAGGGTTTTACGTGCACATTCAAAACAAGCGCACGCTTGTCCTGGGTGCCGGCCTCGGTCAACTCCGTCCAGGATAGGAAAAGGGTTGGGGTCACGTGGTTGGAAGAGGGGACCGCCCGCCCTGGCAAATGCAAGGGAGCACCGACAGCCCGACTGGAATCGGTCGCTGTCGGGGACTACCACACCACCGAGGTCGATACTTTATATTTTAGACCTGTGACTTAAAGGCACACGTGAGAAATGACCCCCTTTTAAAGGCGAAGTCTCAAAGTGAATTTAAACATTAAACGTTGAATTACAAGCCCACCAAAGTAAAGTAGGCCTATATCCAATAATTTCATTTACTAGGCCTATTATTATGATTATATCCATTTATATTAGTGCACAATCCAACAAGGGTGACGAGCAGGTTATTATCTGACGTCACAGTTTGAATTTGAATAATATCTTCATGTTAACCACGTACTGGCTAATACTTTAATGGATACGCGATGAACATTTTATATGAACTTTATATTTTCTCCAAGTATTATGAAGGAAAAAACACTGTTTTAATCTGCAAACAACTTATTAACCTGCAAACACCTGTAGCACTGAAAGCTAACAAGAAAATGGATATCGGCCATCAAGGAAAAAGAAAAAAACCCCAGCGACAGTAGAACTAGGCTATCTAATGGTATAGCGCACTTTAAAAGAAATGTTTCATTTAACGACGCAGTCAACACATTTTATTTACGGTTATATGGCGTCAGACATATGGTTAAGGACCACACAGATATTGAGAGAGGAAACCCGCTGTCGTCACTTCATGGGCTACTCTTTTCGATTAGCAGCAAGGGGTCTTTTATATGCACCACCCACAGACAGGGTAGTACATACCACGGCCTTTGATATACCAGTCATGATGCATAGCCCAATGGGCCCACTGACGGGGATCGATCCCACACCGACCGCGCATCGAGTGAGCGCTGTACCACTGGGCTACGACCCGCCCTAGCGCACTTTGTTACATGTGTAATGAAATGAAATATTCATTAAGTCATAAAGCACATTGTAATTAGAACAGGGTAGATGTGTTGTTTGTCTACAAAATATAACGAGACCATCACGTTTATGTAGACTGGCCCATAGTGAATATCTAGTCCTTTGATTAGCACCAGATTGCATGTTGTGCAAATAGGCCTACATATTTATAATAATGTACCTGCATTTTGAAATTTCCACGTTCATTTTTACAGATAAGCATTAAGTATTTTGAAAACTTAAGTGCTTCATGTTAGTAGGTTGTTGGTCTTTAAAGGCATACTGTCACGGATTTAAGGACCTTATTTCTCTAAAAATGGATAATAAATAAAAATGACATTAATTGTTGGAAACCAAATCTAGCTATCGCATCATCTTAAATGAACCATGATGGAGTGAAATCCATGTCAATTCTCTCGGCAATTTTAGTTTTTGAATTATGGACCATTGCCATAATTCAATTATTTCTACAAAATATCATTAATAAATGGAGTATGGTGGTTATGAAGATGGTTGAATAAAGTACATTTAGGGACAAATCAAATTATTTTTGTTCAGGTAATCCTTTTTAGACCATTAAATAGGTCAGTGGTCTGTGACAAACTGCCTTTAACATACATATATTGCGATTTGTTAAAAGTATTAAAATATTATTTTATTATTATGTGTAAAAACAGTAAATAACCAATAAATTTAAACAAATAACTATTAAAAGACACATACTAACAACATTTTAGAACATAAATAAGAGAGACATTTTAAAAAGCAAACACCGAGAACATCGACACATTATAATGTTTTGAACAATTTGACATATATGTTATATATTATACTAGTAAATGATTGTTTCATACCAACATACAAACTAACAACTTAATGTTTATAACTAGTAGTGATGGCTTTTTCAGTATTGGTAGAAAATGTGTATGAATGTGCGTGCGTGCGTGCGTGTGTGTGCGTGATTCTCATTCTCTCTCTCTCTCTCTCTCTCTCTCTCTCTCTCTCTCTCTCTCTCTCTCTCTCTCTCTCTCTCTCTCTCTCTCTCTCTCTCTCTCTCTCTCTCTCTCTCTCTCTATCTCACTCACTCCATTTCCATCAGACAAGATAGAACATACTAATGGCACTTTTGATATGCCAATCGTGAAATAGTGATAATGTCTATATTTCATTTCAACTTATTCTCGTGCTTATATCCAAGTAAGGTTCAAGAAAAGCTGTCTGGGCTGTCTGGGTTAGTTCCTAAGTTGTTAGTGGTTAGTGAGAGAGAAGAGGGTGTAGTGGTCTTACACCTACCTATCGAGCCGTTAAAACTCGCTCTGAGTGGGAGCCGGTACCGGCCTGTACCTGCCAGCCTTATGTCCGGTCGCTTAATCACGACATCACCGAGGCCGGTTTAATGTCTACAACATTCGGACATGCTAAACTCAACTTTAAAGAATACTAGAAAGGGAGACAAAATATTTCAAGTTGGCAGGCAGCCTGTTCCAAACAAAAATTCAGTTATTCCCCTTACACCAGATACACTTAGAAATACAACCTGCTGGGTCATTTTATTAAAATTACTTACTTTTATCATTTAAACATGAATTAATAGTGCGAACAAAGAACGACTTGACTAGTAGGTGTTTGATGTATTTGTTTCGTGATTGACAGGACATTGTTCAAACAGCTGATTTGGGCTTAAAATTTAAGTATTATATATACGTGCTAATTATAAATAATTGTATAGATAAATAAACTCGAAACTGTATCGGCAAAGGCGTAACACACAGTACGCACAGTACGCACAGTACGCACGTGCGTAATACATTTTTTTTTTTTAAATCCGGGAATAGGTCGAGGCTGCCTGTAATTATTCTATAAAATATCCTCTCCCCTTTTCAGTAATTAAGTTTCCCCAATAAAGCGATGTGCGTAATGCTAATTTTTTTCTGAATACGTCCCTGTATGGGTTTGGGTTCATTCGTCTTAGGGACATCAATTCTACGATCCATTGATACATAAATTACTTTTGCTTATCTTATTTTGCTTGTCTTATTTTCTTTTTTACTTTCATTTACATTTATAAATGTTGTTTCGCTTGCTTTTGAATTTTTATATTGTTAATAATAGTTGTCGCCGATATTGTTAGTTTTTAATTAGGAGATAGTCTGGTAAGCCAACTATCTTGTGTCCAATGTTTTTGTATATTATATGCAATAAAATATATTTCCATCAATCAACGTCAAACTTTTTGAAAATTGCTTGAAATAAAAATACAAGTAATGATTTTAAAATGGATTTGTGCGCAAGCGCATGCGTGCGTGCGGTAATATGTGTGTGCGTGCGCGTGTGTGTGTGTGTGTGTGTGTGTGTGTGTGTGTGAATGGCACTATTTTTTTTTATGGGGGAGAGACGTAGCTCAGTCGTACAGCGTTCACCTGATGCGCGATCGATCTAGGATCGATTCTCGTCGGTAGGCCCAGTGGGCTATTTCGCGTTCCAGCCAGTGCTCCACAACTGGTACTATCCTGTCTTTGGGATAGTGCATATAAAATATCCCTTGCTGCTAATCAAAAAGAGTAGCCCATGAACGGGACAGGGGGTTTCCTCTCTCAATATATGTGTGGTCCTTATAATCATGTGGGACGGGATGTAGCCCAGTGGTAAAGCGCTCGCTTGATGGGCGGTCGGTCTAGGATAAATCCCCGTCGATGGGCCCATTGGGTTATTTCTCGTTCCAGCCAGTGCAACGCGACTGGTATATCAAAAGCCGTGGTATGTGCTATCATGTCTGTGGGGTGGTGCATATAAAAAATCCCTTGCTACTAATGAAACAAATGTAGAGGGTTTCCTCTCTATGACTGTGTCAAAATGACCATATGTTTGACATCCAATAACCAATGATTAATAAATCAACGTGCTCTAGTGGTGTCGTGAAACAAAACAAACTTCTTCTTTTTTATAACCATATAACCGTAAATAAAATGTGATGAGTGCGTCATTAAATAAAGCATTTCCTTCCTTCCTATTTTAAAAATTTTAGCCAATCAGTGGCGAGCTGAAATATTTTATGAAACATGTTTTTATACAACAGGGTAAACAAAATATTTCTCATTGTACATTTTTTATTTGTCCTAAAATCAATAACTGTCTATACATTATTAAATTCAAGCTTTCTTTGCCTATTTTATTTCCATAATTAAACTTAATTATATTCTTTGAAAACACAGATCCTATATAAGCCTATGCCGTACACAACAACGGTTATTTAGTAAAATAGATATAAAAATATCTACACGTGCAATTTCTTATTTTGTTCAACTTTCAGAGTTTGCTGATTGCAAACAACTACTGTATTGTCCGTAGTAACTGAAGTAAACAACTATTGTCTTTCTGTATGCGTGTCATTTGCGGCCGGGGTTTATCACAACACACCATATGCTGCTCTGTAACACTGCAATTAATCTCCGGATAGAAAGCTGCTCTTTCACGCGCACACCTGCTCTAATTAAGGTAGCGGTTGCTGCAGTAATTAAAGAGAGCGACAAACACAATGCCAATCAGCTGTCATTGTCAGTGAAAGATGAGAAAGGCTTTTCTCTGCACTTTGCTGCAGGCTTGTTTATTCGGTTTCTGTTTTCAACATTCGTCGTTGTTTTTTTGTTTTGTTTATTTGTTGTGTTTCCTACCTGTAGCGGGAAACCTTGACGTCAGATGCTATATTCGCATAAATAGGAGACTCTTCTACAACAGAATCAGCCTGAGAAAATCCTGCATTAACGTTCGCCCCTTCGAGGACATTGGTTTTCAAGTATAGGCCTAATTAGTTGGACGCCTCTTCTCATCGTTGTGTTACGCTGAGTTATTACAAAATTCGTTCTCCAAAAATAGATAAATATGTCCGATCTAAAACTAACTTTTTATTCACAGCAACGGGAATCGATTTCATTCTCTGAAAGATATGTATGTTATGAATGCGGACAGAAAAACTTCGATTCCGCCAGAATCCTGTGTTCAAGAAGCAGACGACTTCGGCGAAACCTGTATCTAATTCAGACCAAAAGTCATTCGTTGAAGCGGAGAGATAAACGACTTAAAGACATCCACGAAAAGCTGAGGCAGGATCTGCGCAAACTGCAGAGTATTAGCACAACACCGAATCACGGCAACCGCCGCAAAGTGAGTATGGACGCTGATGGAAGAATAATTAACGCAGACGATGTGACTGTTGAAGCTAAGACGGGGCGTGACACTATTACAGACATTGGAGGTCATATTGAAATTATAACTGAAGAGAATGCCGAAGTTCCATTTGAATTGGCTACAGGAATCAGAGATGGGAGAGACAATAAAATAGAATCTAGAGTATCTTCAAAACCTGAATCTGGTTTGAGCAGTGATGCTGCATATACTGTCTCTAAGGAAGATGAAGCTTATGTAAAGCATAAACACGATATTGTTGTGAAGAACGTGTTATCAGTGAGTGATAACTGCGTAAGTTCATCTATGGAAACAGATTCAAAGAGAACACCAGCCTTTCCGGTCAGTCCTTTGAGGAAAAAGTATTGTAACCGTTATAAGAAACGACCCGAATCCAGATCATCAACTTTGAAACGAACGAGTAAGAACATTTCAACCAAGACGTCGAATGCACGGACTCACGGTCAGGTAGAGGGACGATTCAAACAGTCTGTCTGTAACACTGGTTGTTACAGCGAGTCGTCGTTCCACAGATTCAGTCCCTGCCGTGTGTCAATCCGCCGTCACAAACGAAACGAGTCGCGGCAGACGACATTGCATGAAAACAGTTTGTTATCAGGACTAAAAAGTCCGTCTAAAAAATCGACGAACGTGATGAGGCTCGCGCGGTCCGTGTTTCGTGTGATCTCCGCCAAGGCATGGCCACGGAAATTAAACTCCCACTGTGCTGACTTCGTGTGTGACAATTCACAATTTGAAAGAGGCGCCAACTGACTTTGAACGTGCTGTTTTCTTCAGAAAGCCCAATTTCGGTTTTAACGAAATTGTAACATATAATTAAAAACAGCTCCAACGTTTTTGAGACATTAAAACTTCATATAATGTGTTTATGAAACCTTAAGACATTAAATCGCTTGTAGAAATCAGTTTGTTGTTGTTATGAATAATAGCGTTATCATGATGATGATAAGGATGCATCATCATCATCATCAGTAGTAGTAGTAGTAGTAGTAGCAGCAGCGGCAGCAGCAGCAATAGTAGCAGTAGTAGTAGTACTAGCAGTAATAGCAGTAGCAGTTTTTCATCCCTGTTTACCACTAGATGCTACTAATACTACCACTAGTAGTACTACCACTACTACTAGTAGTAGTGGTAGTAGTACTACCACTACTAGTATTAGTACTACTAGTGGTAGTACTAGTTACTAAGTAGCATTTAGTGGTAGACGGGGATGAAAAACTGTACAACCTGTCACCATTATGATACGACACATTCCGCCGAAAAAATAAGATGTGATGTGTAAGCCAAGATTTAACCAAGTGACAATATTGAATGACGTTGGAGAGGTTTTAGGGTCAATCTCACTGACAGATCGAGGTATACACGTTTTTGCATTTGTTATGGAGCAAATGTAAAAATATACTAAAGCCCTTTTACATGAATTTATACGTAAATATTTCTTAAACAGGCCTATAGATGCTACACCCCCCCCCCCCCCCCCCCTCCTACCATTTAAAACAAATAACAATGTTTTGAATGACAAATTTCATCTATTTTAAAAATATATATTACGTAGTAGGACAAACAAGTACATGTACAATATTTGAGTGGGGGAAGACACATCTTATGCCTCCATATCGTTCTTACTGTTTTAAAATGCATTTATTAATTTCATTTCATTTCATTTTATATTTCAAATCTGTGTTAATTTGCAGTGAAGCACGCCCAGGCTCTCAGTATCAATGTTAGAGGTAAGAACTGACGGTTTAAACCGAACTTTATAAAATCGTCATGTGCAGTAAAAAAACCATTGGTTCAGCTCTTTCTTCCTTTTGTTTTCGAGTATGCTACGCATAACCCCGCAATCAGTAACTACTTCGTCTTTAGCCATCACGGTCAATAGTGTTTTCCCTAGCTTGTTTTAACATGGTGCAGCACCATGCCTCAGTAGTCTAGCACCATCTTGCCTTAATCAGCACCATGCTGCCCTGAGATTAAACATGCCTTTTTCACTAATTAATTCTAAAATTGCCTTTATAAAAACACCCAAAAAGGTATTATTAATTAATAAAATATGCCTCTTATATCTTTTGCCATTCATTTATTAAAGCAAGCACATAAATTACATTAATGTTTATTTCAATTAATTTTTGTGTATTTTTAATGGAAATGGTAAAAATGCCCCAAAAGTGTTTGGTCTACCATGCTTTGCCAAATTTCTAGGGAAATCACTAGTCACTATATAAAGACGACCTGTTTTGGTAGTACATATACCAACAGTAGTACATATACGTTTTTGCCCAGAAACATACTTCCTTGTGAGCAGAACGGAATTTGTATTGCTTTTAGAATGCACACGGTAACACATCTTTCCGCAAATCCCTGGATCCACTTCAAAAAAGCTGTTCTGTTAACTATTGGATTGACAAAGGAAATTGCTTGACAATCTAAAGAATTTTCAATGTGAATAGCTATTAAAAAAAAAGAGACATGGCACAATCCCCAATTATTCATATCCAATGAAGCACGCATAATTTGTTTTCTTCAATGCAGCTACTAAAATGTTTTCATACAGATGCACGTAAAAGAAAATTTGGCAAAATTTTAACATTACTCGAGGAAAATGTGACACTAATTAGATTTGAAGTCATTTGTTTTCTCTTTTCTCTTGCCTTGGCCATGCCTCCCGGGCTTACCTCTAGCACACGGCTTTCAATCATGGTTAAAGAACGTGGTATCATGGGTCCTAAAATATAAATTGGCATTACAGTTGATAATCGATGATTCTGCACAATGCACCAGCCATCGTGATGTAAGCATTACAGCTGGGTGGGATGGACGAATGTCATTCATTAATAAAGTAACGCACGTTAAAGGACTGTGGGAGTCTTCTTCTTCTTCAATTTTCTTCAACTTTTTATCTAGACCAGATAATGTTACAAGGCGTAAAATATATATTTTGTAAAGAGAACACGACGAAGAATAAATGATCTATTCAAATCTGAAAGATATTTTTTTTTTTTAAACAAGCAGTATGGAGTTGTAATTCTAGGTTTTACATGAAGTTTTTAAATTAAATTATCAAAATACAGGGGCGGGACGTAGCCCAGTGGTAAAGCACACGCCTGATACACGGTCTGTCTAGGATCGATCCCTGTCGGTGGACCCACTGGGTTATTTGCCGTTCCAGCCTGTGCACCGCGAATGGTATATCAAAGGCCGTGCTATCCTGTCTGTGGGATGGTGCATATAAAAGGTCCGTTGCTATTAACGGAAAAAATGTAGCGGGTTTCCTTTCTATGACTGTGTCAAAATTACCATATGTTTGATATCCAATAGCCGATGATTAATAAATCAATGTGCTCTAGTGGTGTCGTTAAACAAAGCAAACTTTAATTCAGATGCAATACAATCTGCCTCAGTATACACAATACAGCTTATACGTATTTGAAACCAACACCAAAACAATATTATATGCAAGGAAGCGTCGTACACGTACACGATATAAAGTTGCCACCTCTAGAGTATTTTTAATATTTAAACAGAGAAGATCATTCATTTCTGTTACACACCTATGATGCGTTAAAACATGGTATTCTGTTCCATATGCTCGCTAAACTAAAGTCGCATTAAAACATTTTCCATAGATTAGCGACACAAAAATATAACTCTTTTGAATTTAGAGATTCTCAAAACTGCAACACTTCTTTCCATTTACATTCATGAGATTGCAATTTACCAGGATGGGATGGGGGTGGGGCTGTACCCTACTGTTGGCATAAACCTCAAGTTCCCATCTCAAACACCTTTGTATTCATGAGCACAAAGGGCATAATATAGTTCAATGTTAGAGCGCTCGCCTCTGATACGATGGGTCGCATACAAATTACATTGAAATGAATGTAAAAGGTAAAGGTAGTGTGCAATTTTAGGCGTACTACATGTAAACAGTAACAAAAATGGTCTTAGTGTGTTATTAAAATTCATGACCCACTATTTTCGCAGTGGATTTGAATACTGAATTGATATGAAGATGAAAAGGGTATCAAGTAAAGACAGTGCGTTTGTATTTCTTATTTACTGCAGTTGCTATGCGGTCTCGTAACTCTCGTTTCTGTACATTGTATTTTCTTGGTCACTGGCCTAATTGGTGTGGGGGTTAAGCCATCGACCTTAGGTAACGACTTCGGATTCCGGCTCCCACACAACATAAACTTTAACGGCTAACGGGGAGGTGTACAGGCACGGCGGAAGGGGGGTGGGAGGGAGGGGCTCAGATCGAGGGCGCAAAGCAAAGTTTCTAGGGTGTTCGGGTGTATGCTCCCTCGTAAAATTGTGAAAACTAGATGTTCTGAAATGCAATTTCTTGCATTCTACAAGTAAAATTCATCCCTGCCTTAAGATTTACTACAAACAATATTTTTGATGGAGGTGTAAGGGCCCTGGTTTGTTCCTCACTAACAATTAACCACTAACCCACTTTCCTAGACAGACAGTCTAAAGAGCTGAGATGTGTATCTAGGACAGTGTATTTCAACCTTAATTGGAGACAAGCATAAACATGATGCCAACATGAATTCGGTACACTAAATAAGAATGGAACCCGACGGCCATTGGTGTAAGAGGATGAATTTTTTTTAATTAATTAAAATGAAAATTCGCTGCTACCACAGGACCGTATTTATTGTTTACCAGCTAAAGATCTCTTATTTAAAATCACCCACCCACCCCTCCAGGAGACCGAGGTGTAGCTCAGAGGCAGATCGGTCGTTCGAGGTGCGATAGGTCGTTAGTTCCTCTTCCTCAACCAGTGTGAAGAAAAGGTACATCAACGGCAGTAGTATATATTGTTCTCTTCTGTCTACGGTAAGTGCGTATAAAATAATTCTAGCTGCTCATCGGAAGGCGTTACGTGTTTTGCGAAGTCGGATTTCTCCCTTTCTTCTCTCTCCCCGTCTATCTTTTTGTTTCTGTCTCTGTTTGTCTTTGTCTGTGTCTGTCTGTCTGTCTCTCTCTCTCTCTCTCTCTCTCTCTCTCTCTCTCTCTCTCTCTCTCTCTCTCTCTCTCTCTCTCTCTCTCTCTCTCTCCACCAAGCGACCTTTTGAATGGAAGAAAGGAAGGAAATGTTTTATTTAACGACGTACTCAACAATTTTATTTACGGTTATATGGCGTCATACATATGGTTAAGGACCACACATATATTGAGAGAGGAAACCCGCTGTCGCCACTTCATGGGCTACTCTTTTCGATTAGCAGCAAGGGATATTTTATGTGCACCATCCCACAGACAGGATAGTACATACCATGGTCTTTGGTATACCAGTTGTGGAGCACTGGCTGGAACGAGAAATAGCGCAATGGGTCCACCGACGGGGATCGATCCTAGACCGACCGCGCATCACCTTTCGAATGCGTGAAGTGATTATGTTTATACAAGTTCTGGCTGTGGAATATTAAAAAAAAAACCTGGACACTGAATAACTTTGGCTTTGCTTATATCTACCACAGGAAACCTAAAGAAACCCAAAGGTAACATGAACTACATTATCATATTTCAGTCATGTTACTAATTATAGGATAACACGTTTTTCATTAATTAGGGCAACACCTAGCAAACAATAGATTTGAAGTGTGTGTGTGTGGGGGGGGGGGGGGGGGGGGGGGGCGTGTGCGTAAAAACAATCATCACTCCGTAATATATCAGGATTACAGAAATATTATTAATTTTCCTGCCGGACAAAAAGGGCAGGTTTTTTTTTTTTTTAAATTGATGAAGCAACCACTCCATGTCACTTCTGGGATGGGGTGATGTATAAAACAATCTTGACTCAGTAATATATTGGGATACAGAGATATATATTATTTTTCTTCCGGACAAAAAGGGCAGTTTGTTTTGTTTTTTGGCGAAGCAACCACTCCATGTCCCTAATGGTCCAGCCACATCAACCAGTTGTTCAGTAAGATGTAGATGTCCCGGTGATATCTGTGATAGTAGCGACTGAAGAAGTATGTTGCTGTTGTAGTAGTAGTTCTTGGTTGACATTGCTTACAAACGTATTTTGTTGATGACAAGCTACCCAAATGTATAATGTAGATAGCAAAGCGAGATGTACATTTACAAAGTATATATATGACAGGTACATTTGTATACACATGAATATGCATACTAAAGTTAAAAGTGGTTATAAAAGTGCTCATTCATATTATAAATGATTTTCAACGTCTTGAATCACTGCTAACATACACCACGTTGTGGAACTCCCGCCGTACAGATTCGTCACCGGCCTCGGTGGTGTCGTGGTTAAGTCATCGCACATAAGACTGGTAGGTACAGGGTTCGCAGCCCGGTACCGGCTCCCACCCAGAGCGAGTTTAAGCGATTCAATGGGTAGGTGTAAGGCCATTACACTCTATTCTCTCTCACTAACCAGTACCAATTAACAACTAACCCACTGTCCTGGACAGACAGCCCAGATAGCTGAGGTGTGTGCCATGGACAGCGTGCTTGAACCTTAATTAGATATAAGCACGAAAAAAAAAAAGATATATAAATATAAATAAACAGATCCGTCATTTGGTCGCCTGACTCCACAGCGCAATTAAGTACCTGCAAGTCGACTGTCACCCAAGTCGACTAGATTAAACAGAGCAGTGAGAAATAATATGAAAAATCAATATCCCTTCTGGGAGAGCTGTCCCCGCTACTATAGACTATATTATCTTTTATACACACTACGACGGGCAGCCAATTCCCGGCCTCCCCTTCTACTGGCGACCAGTCACGAGTCACATTTTTAATTTCCTTTTTTTTTTTTTTTTCAAATTTAGTACCTTACAATTAGTTCCCAACGAGATCAAACGATATTAGTTTACCAAGCTCTGGGTATTTTCTTTTTATTGTTGGTAAAAAACCAATATTTGACCAAGCTTTACAATTAAAGTGGTCACAGTTTGAAATGAGAGGAAGAGAGATTTGAATCTGCTTACACTGTGACGTCAAACGGGAGTCGCTCGATAGACAACGAGAGCGGAGGTGTAGGCCTTGCGCCCACTATCAGATGTGGCCACGTCGGTAAGACTGGAGAGAATGCTTGGCGCAAGTGTGCAAACTCACTGGACATATGGAACAATAAAGGACTTTTCCTGATGATATAATCCCCCTCTGGTCCGTTTCTGCATTCCGTACAGGATCTTACTACACCCCATAGGTAAGATTGTTTCTGTATTATAATATTAGCATCGTTCATCGTCCACCATAGTCTATCACCCATCAAGGCATCATACCGTTAATGGCATCATCTTTTTGCATTATATACTATAAAAAAAACCCTATCTATTAATGTGTCTTTATAAAATCGCTTTAATGAAAAAAATGCACAAAAAAAGACACACTAAATAATGAATATTAATAAAGAAGAACAATAGGTGTTTAAAATTATGTGCATACTGAAGAAATGGTATAGAAAAAAGTGGCATACATACTGAATTCATAAGGAGTGAATATTATAATTAGAACAATGTAAGGGTGTTGTTTATTTCGTGTTTTGTTGTTGGATGCTGTATTTTTCTTTCTTCCTTCCTTTTTTCATTCATTAAAATGTTCTAAGATGCATACATTGTTTTTATTGCACCTCTAATGTTTTCACCTGGTCTATATTATGGCTTTGGTGAATATTTCTTTTGTTTTGTCCTCCTCATCCCCCCCCCCTCCATTTGCTTACATCCAATTTAGGTTCATGCTCGTTGAGCTTAACGCACAATTCAGCTATATGGGGTTGTTCGTCAGTGACAGTTGTCAATAGATTTTAGTGAAATGATATTTATCGTACAGAGAAACTGATTCAGGGTGTCATGTTGATGTGCCAGGAAGTGTTATTCACGTGTTATTTTGAGATAAAGCGGTTTGAAGTAAAGAAAGAAAGAAATGTTTTATTTAACGACGCACTCAACACATTATTTTACGGTTATATGGCGTCAGACGTTTGAAGTAAAGATGTCATAATAATCACGAATTGTTTACGCGACAGTTATAATAGTGATGATCACATTATTTTCACTGAATGGAATTCATGGGCGGGACGTAGCTGATTGGTAAAGCGCTCGGTCTAGGATCGATCCCCGTCGGTGGGCTCGTTGGACTATTTCTCATTCCAGCCAGTGCGCCACGACTGGTATATCAAAGGCCGTGGCATGTGCTATCCTGTCTGTGGGATGGTGCATATACAAGATCCCTTGCTATTAATGGGAAAATGTAGCGGGTTTCCTCTCTAGGACTATATATGTCAAAATTACCAAATGTTTGGTATGCAACAGCCGATGATTAATACATCAATGTGCTCTAATGGTGTCGTTAAAGAAAACAAACTTTGACTTTGAACGGAATTAAGCGTGTACCTATGTCGTTCCAAACTCTCATAATTGGAAACCATTTGGAACGACTGACCATCATCTTTAAAAAAAAAAAAAGAGAGAAAAAAAGATTCACTGGATGGTATGGACATTACTGTTTATAAAAATACCGTTCAAGTCGTGTCCGCAATATAATAACAACAGCGACTCTAAACGTAGCTATTAGCATTCTGTCAAATGTTATGGTTGGTCACGGCGAAATAAAGACAGACAGGTTTTATTTAACGACTCATTCGTCACATTTTAGCTAAGGTTCTGAATGAATGGATGTTTAACGACACCCCAGTACAAACGTAGAGATCGGCTATTGGGTGTCAAACAAGGTAAGTACATCAATACGATCATTTCTATTTAAAATAAAAATTGTATAGACTAAGTTTATGTGGCGAGGGACAGAAATAACTAGAGAGGAAACCCGCTGCCCCCACTTCATGGGCTACTCTTTTCGATTAAGTAATAGCAAGGGATCTTTTATATCCACTATGCCACAGACAGGACAGTACATATCAGGGTTTTTGTTATATCAGTCGTGGAGCACTGGCCGGATCGAAAAATAACCAAATGGGCCCAGCGACGGGGATCGAGCCTAGAGACTGATGTAGCCAATATTTTATATTGATAGGTGGCAACCCACACTATGTGCATGTATGTCTGATTTTATAAAATTGAATACAAAAAAAAAAAAAAAAAAAAAAAAAAAAAAAAAAAAAAAAAAAAAAAAGATTGATTGGGGGCGGGAGGCATGGACCTCGTGGACCCCCTCGCTACGCAACTGATCCTAGACCACTCATCGGATGAGTGCTCTACCACTGGGCTACGTCTCGCCCTTGATAGGTCAGTGACAATGAAATACCAGAAGTGAATACATAGCTATTGCCATCGATTAATATTGCAACTGCTTTCCCAGATCCCCTAATCCCCAACCTCCCCCAATTAAGTAAAAAAAAAAAAAAAAAAAAGATTGTTTTGATTAAAAATCAAAATTTCAAAATTATCTTTAGTGTGTAGGAAATCCCTGTCCTGAGTCGGCCCCCGATCTTCTTGAAGGTCGGACACGGGATGGGCGTGTTCGAAACCCTAGTGGTATATGAGCACGTTAAATTAGTTACTTACCTACCTACAAAAAAACCCGACAAAAAACACACCAAAACAAACCTTAAGAAAGTTACAATTCTATAGATAGTTTTGTCAAGAATAGCATAGCGATAATACGATTTACTTCATAATCAGTATTGTAAACAATAGAAAACATTGATCAACATTAGTGACAATATAATAACGGATTAACTTCTGCAGTGTTATTACGATTGGGAAAACACATCCTAGAGAGTAACAGTGAAAATGCGACTGCGGATACTAAGGGCGGTCCCAGGAATTATTATTGGGGGGGGGGGGGGGGCATGGATAAAAGAGCACATGAACCAACTCCATGAAAAAACACAATTTAATGGAAATTGTAATCAATGTGCTCCAACAAAGAGGGCACTTTAGTTTTGGTAGGGGGACAGATCCCCCTGACCCCCCCATTTGATCCGCCCTTCGGAAGCAACAATATGACATTAAAAGTTATGGTCATAAAAAATATGATCCGACATACGCCATAAAAATAATAGTGCCAATGCTACGTGCGCATGCACACAGACGCAAACTCACTCGCGTACGCGCGCACGCACGCGCACGCACACGCACAGACATACATACATATAGACAGTTGTATCGATATCGTGGGGACCACATAATATCGAGTTAACCAAATATCGACTCAATCAGTCAAATATGTAATAATAATAATAATAATAATAATAACAATACAAAATTAAACAAATGTCATATTTAAATACGATATATAAAATTATTTTTATCGAATCATACATTAATATAATTAATTATTTTAGCCAGTGCAAATTGTTAGTCAGTGAAAAATAAATGTATCAGTAAATCAACCAATCAATCGTACTGCTGCACGTCCTGAACAAAGTATATTTTCTACACATTGTGGAATTAAAATCACTGATAGCAATCCGAATTTAGAATAGTTTTAATAACAAAATACAATTACACCAATTGTTTTGGGGAAGAAAAATTTAAAAAATCCAACACATAATTCACAAAGTTTAGTAATAATGTTTGTCGCGCATTGGGTCGTGGCCTCAAAGCTGCAGTGCTTGATTTCTTTCCTTTCTTTATTTTCGTGTTAAAATCCAATTAAGGTTCAAACACGCTGTCCTGGACACACACCTCAGATGTCTGGGCTGTCTGTCTAGGACAGTGGGTTAGTTGGTTAGTGGTTAGTGAGAGCGGAGACGGTGTAGTGGTTAAAACTCGCTCCGATTGGTAGCCGGTTCCGTGCTTCGAACCCTGTACCTACCAGCCTTATGTTCGATGGCTTAACCACAATACCGCCGAGGCCGGTGCTGCAGTGCTAAAAAGTTTACTAGTAATTTTGGTATCGACAGCTGTGGTCATTGCTATGATGGGGAACATGAGACGCCGCGTCATTTTTTGTAACAATTTCTGGATAATGTTCAATAACTACAGGGACTCTGGCAGCTAACACCTCTGACAATGCTGTCGTCTGACAAGGGGGCATAGGTGGTAGGCTGTTGTCTGGCAAGGGAGCATAGGTGGTAGGCGGTCGTCTGACAAGGGAGCATAGGTGGTAGGCGGTCGTCGACACGTGCATATTCCACTGAAGTCACACTATTGGTTATTAGGTGTGATAATTTACGCAGGCCTAACTTTGTCGTTGGGGTCACTTTCATACTCTGATTGTCTTGACTCCATTGCTCTAATATAACCAGCATAGCGGGAACAGAACAGAACAGAACAAAACGGCATATGATTATGAGTATGATGATACATAAGCTTAGTGACAAGATAGGGTTTACACAGGCCCGTACGCAGAAATTTATAGGGGTGGGTGGGGTGGGTGCGTAATTGACGGGCCAAAAGGCCGTTGTTGCTAGTGGGTCCGGGGGCATGCCCCCCCCCCCCCCCCTGAAAAAAATTTGAGATCATTTTCCTGCATTCTGGGAAGTAAATTTGAAATTATTTCACATCGTCGGACTATTTTAACTTTTTTTTACACATCCACGGACGGACCTCGACAGACTATGGGGGGGGGGGGGTGCGTACACCCTGTTTACAGGAGATAATAGTATTATAGTATTAATACAAAAGCAATAAAATTATAGAGATACTGGTATAATACAAATATAATAAAATAATAAAGACGATAATATAATTTGAATGGAATAAAATAATTTAATGTCACATTATTGTAATTACTACCAAATATACTAATCTTAATATGTATCAGACGCACACATAGACACACACACTCACGCACGCACATACACACAGCGATATCGTTGCCTTAGACCGGCCTCGGTTGCGTTGTGATTAAGCCATCGGACAGAAGGTTGGTAGGTACACGGTTTGCAGCCCGGTACCGGCTTTCACCCAGAGCGCGTTTTAACGACTCAGTGGGTAGGTATAAGACCACTACACACTCTCCTCTCTCACTAACCACTAACAATTAACAACTAACCCACTGTCCTGGACAGACAGCCCAGATAGCTGAAGTGTGTGCCCAGGACAGCGTGCTTGAACCTTAATTGGATATAATCACGAAAATAAGTTGAAATGAAAATGAATCGCTGCCTTTTTTTGTTAATTAAAAACTAATTAAGCTATCAAGACAAATTAATCCTACTTTTACCAGTTCTCAATTTCTCAGTCACAAGTTACGTGACTAGTTGCATTCTGCAACAATCGTCGTATGATAGAGTTTTATTTTAAGTTCGATGAAACCATTTAATACATTGTTCAATATTTTAGATAACGTTCTGTTTACAGTCAAAAGTCGGCAACTGTTTTTATTGTATATATAAAATAAAATATAGAATATCAGGTTACTACGTTTTGATACGTTATCGATCCGAACCAAATAACCACGATATCGAAATGTAGTAACCTGATATTTGTTTTTATCATGCAACCCCTTTCTAGTTATATTTTTGTAATATGTTTCAGTCAAAAGCGGTATAGAAACTGTTAGCATTATCGTGTAGAAACTACTACCGGAAATCGGATAATAGCAGGTGCCCGAAAGCATCTTGGGAATGGCATAACCAGCCAGACAAGTTACGTGTCTCCAAATTTTAAATAAAATACTTTGATTATATTTCAAAGTCTGTTGTGTCATAACATTACATTTTTGGGTACTCTTTTTCTGTTAAAGTAAACGCAGTTTATGTATGACGTGAAGATCGACATCACGGGCTGCTAGTGACTGACATCAGACGCTGTTTCAGTTTAAACGTTCTGATATTAAAAAAAACATATTTGACACCAGCTTTGTCAAAAATATTACTTCAAATACCGGACCGGCCTCGGTGGCGCAGTGGTTAAGCCATCGGTTTACAGGCTGGTAGGTACAGGGTTCGCAGCCCGGTACCGGCTCCAGCCCAGAGCGAGTTCTTAAGGGATCAATGGGTAGGTGTATGGCCACTACACCCTCTTTTCTCTCACTAACCACTAACAAACTAACAACTAACCCACTGTCCTGGACAGGCAGCCCAGATAGCTGAGGTGTATGCCCAGGACAGCGTGCTTGAACTTTAATTGGATATAAGCACGAAAATAAGTTGAAATCAATCAAACAAATACCGGGTCTGCCCTAAACCTAATTCAGAATTGTTGAGAAATAAGAATATGATCATCACCATTTCAGTAGAAATTCAGACAGCCGTATTGGCCCTCAGTCGGCTGTATTGGCCCCTCGGCGTTGCCACGGGCTAATATATCCAGCCTTGGGCCAATACAACTGTTTCCGGACCGGATAACAGGACCAATATGGAAACATATGACATGGACAAATATTGATTGCCAGCGAGATAACAGCTGTGGCTTAACATGAATAAGTCTGAAATAGACCACAGGTCTTTGTTCAAACGTACAAAACCTCAAGTGACGTTCTCTTTGTTTGTTACGTGTGTTGTTCTTGTAGGTGACTGACCGAACGAACAGACACAGTACTAAGTACTGCTAACGAAAGGGAACTCACGAAGACAGAGATAAAATAAAACACATTGTGAAAAGGCTTTTAGTTTTAGCCTACATGCACGTCAAAGCGCATCAAATACACCGTATCATGACTTGTATGTGCGTCTTTAATTTGTTTCCCAGTAGGCCTAATTAAATCTCCCCCCCCACAAAAAAACAACAAACCCAAACTCTCCACTTCTATCTAGTGTTTCGAAATATATATATATCTATCGGGAGTAGTGCTCACACACCTACTGAATGAATGAATGTTTAACGACACCCCAGCATTAAAAATACATCGGCTATTGGATGTCAAATGGTGGTAAAATGCAAAACAGCTACTGAGACAAATCAAAGCGTTTTAAAATAATGGGACAGTTAATAACATTTTAACATATACGACGATGTTTTTTATGCTCTTTTGATTTTGATACTGTCTAGGCCGGTATTCCAACCCATTGTCTTTGAAGCAATATAACATTACTTGCTTGGGTGTTATGCCACTATATCATGCATTCATCTTCAAACATGCATGCAAGTTATGATATTGTAAAACTACCAACTGCTAACACTAAGTTGGCCAATTCGATGGGTTGCGTTGTAATTTCTCCAATTTCTAACTTTTACGGGTGCGCTCAGATTAACAAGTAATGGGTTGGTTATACGACGAGAATCGGATGCCGGACTCGGGGTAGGCGTGTTCGAAACCATAGAGGTATATGAGCATGTTAAAACCGTATCTAAGTCTAAGAATCGATTTGTAAGAGTACTCAGACTAGCCAGTAACCATGGACAGTCGTAGATGTTGTGACAGCAGAACGTTGGCCAACTTTGTTGATAGTTGGTAGTCTGAGCCTAGCATTAAACGTTCTAATGTTTGGCGCACACCTACGGACGCCTACTCTAATCTGAGAGAAACAGTCGAGTCGGCGTTAATCGGTAAGTGTGTTCCAAGCATAAACCATGATCGAAACGAAACGAATAAAACGAAACATGTGTAGTCGATTACCCTGTCGCAAGAAGTACATATATAGATACTGACATTACAAAAACAATTTAATCGATTATCACACCGGAATGACACGGATACGTTTAAATTAATATTCACGACACATGCAATTGTGACGAACGAATCATTTGATTGGATCTTACTGTTCTTTGTTACAAGGACTTATTTGATTGGTCCGCGACTGTGATGAAAACATACGTGTAAATCCATTCTGGTTGGAAGCTTATCTTACTGCCACGCCACCTGGCACCGATGTTTCACAAACTATTTGGCAGTAAATTCAAGTTAAATGATAACAGCATGATTGTTGCAATTAAACATATACCTGGCAACTATGCTTCAACCTTGGGGATTTTTGTAGGCGTACGGGCTCCCGTTTTTGTAAGGGGGGGGGGGGGGGGGGGGGGGGGGTGGGTTTGCAGGCAGATTTTTGCCCGAATTAAACGAAAATGCCGGAATCTGGATAAAAAAACCCCATTTAATTTCATATTAGCATTACTGCCAGATGACTATATAGGGCTGCAAACAAATTACTACGCATTTTTACATGAATTACAACTGATATTGCGAGTAGGATGATGAAAATACATGGTAAAAAGGCGTTAGGGAGCACATTTTCACTTAACATCTTTATGGTTTTTAGCTCGAATTTAAATATGTAGCTCCCACCTTGTAGCTTTGGAGATGAGGAACGCATATAGGATTTAATAATATATGTTAAACGCAAGCGCTAAACTGATAAAAAACCCACAATATCATACGCAGACAGTAAATATTTTATTGATAAAATTAATAATACAAAAACCGACACCTTCACAGGCTTCAGGTAGATCTACTAAGTAGACTTCCACCACGGAATGGCGGTAAGTTCTTTTGAATCTGCCTCATCCTGTTTGTCAGGTTTTTTTTTTTTAAAAGACCCACAATAAACTCAACATATGCAATCGTTTTGTTAATAATGACAGAATATACCTGTTGTGAAAATACCTCATGTAAAGTATACTTGAATGGGCTCTCATCGGTTGCATTTAAAGATTAAATACCGTGGGACGTAGCCCAGTGTTAAAGCGTTCGCTTGATGCGCGGTCGGTCTGGGATTGATCCCCGTCGGTGGGCCGATTGGGTTATTTCTCTCTCTTGCCAGTGCACCACGACTGGTATATCAAAGGCCGTGGTACGTGTTATCCTGTCTGTGGGATGGTGCATATGAAAGATCCCTTGCTGTTAATCGAAAAGAGTATCGCATGAAGTGGCGACAGCGGGTTTCCTCTCTCAATATCTGTGTGGTCCTTAACCATATGTCCGACGCCATATAACCGTAAATAAAATGTGCTGAGTGCGTCGTTAAATAAAACATTTCCTTCCTTAAAGATTAAATATATTATACAAATCTGTACTGAGGATATTAATGAATGGATGATTTATGTAAACAACGTACTACTGCATGGGCGTACATAGGATTTTGAAAAGGTGGGTTCCAATACATAGGATTTTGAAAAGGGGGGTTCCAAAATAGATTGCAGAGATATTGGGCATATATTTCTATGTTGAGTAAATATAATAATATCAGATATCAATGTCAGATATATTAAATTATAAAAAAAAAGCGATTTCAGGGGGGGTTCGGTTGAACCCATCGAATCCCCCTATGTACGCCCATGTACTGTGACATTTTAATGATTAGAAAAACCGGCATTGAAATACATTTTATGAAAAGTTTTTCTTGTGCAACGTATTATTCTGACGATAAAGATTAATCACCTGTATGTGTGGGTGGATTTGTTATGCACCGTACTTTCGTGAATAAATATTTTTGTTTTTTTTCAATCTGGTATGAAGACAATGAAATAAAAATTTGACATTTAAAGATTTTATTTTTTATATAAATTAATTATTAAAAAAACATTTTCTTTTCCGTGTCAAAATATTCAAATCCTGTTGTAATGATAATCTTCAGAGTGTTTTTTAATTTATATATTTATTTTTTAAACTTCTGTTTTGATGTTATCGGTGCGTGTAAACATGACGAAATAAACACCTTTTTATGTTGATTTCATTATTGTATGTTGGGGATTAATTATGTAACAGGCTTACATATTCAATTTATTTCCTTTTTATCTGGAATTACATGAAACTCGTCACGTATACCTTTATAATGGCATTCGTCTGACAATAAGACTTAAAAATCACTACAAAGATGTAAAAAAGAAAATAATAAAATCATGAAAATGTGATGATATTGGAAAACCTTAAGACATTGATTTTTGTCTGTTTTATTTGCGTGCGTGTGTCTGTGTGTCTGTGTGTGTGTGTCCGTATGTATGTTGTGTGGGTTTTTTTATATATAAAATAATAATACAATGATCTTGATGACCACAAATCTCTATTGGAAAGTCATAGAATATGTTTTTCTTAATTTTACTTACAGACTGTTACACTAATAGTGAAAGCTAATGCAATTAGAAAATTTACTAACTACATTTGGATTAATATATGGATCAATATTATTCTATGCTAGCTAGGAATAATATATTTTTTTAAATCCAATACTTAAGCAAGTAAATAAGTAAGTAAACGTTGCTACCGACCTTGGTCGGGCTGCTGGTGCTCCCTTGCACCTGCCAGTGCAGGCGGTCCCACCTCCCCCCCCCCTTTCCTGTCATGGACGGAGGAGCCGGCCGAGGCCGGCTCTTGTGCTCATGGAAGGCGTGCGCTACAACAGCTTGTGCTGAATGTGCACGTAAAACCCTATGACCTGACCTGACCTAAGTAAACGTGCAACGTATATTTTCTTTATAATAAAATTTGTTTTCTTCAAATAGAAAATAGACATCTGAACAATATCGATATAAGGGCTAGATATTTTGATGAATATTAAATACGTACACACTAGTAAATGTTATATATACTGACAGACAAATACCCTCCTTTTAGTTTACACGATGAATAGTAAAATACTGTTTATAGTAATAGTGTAAGATGTAATGTAATAATGACCCTTAACCGCCCGTACAACATGATTTGTATTGTATACCAATTGATGCAGTGTTGTGAGAGAAAAAATGGTGGAATAAAATAGCATTTCTTTTTCAATTCGCGCGTAGCATATTAGGAAAGAAAGCTTATATTATTACCATAGGGAGACGATAAGTGTGCATGTTGATCCTTCAACCTTAGGTGAATAAACGGACTAAAAAAAAAAACAATAAAATGTACGAAAACTGTGTGTAATGGACTATGACTAGTAAACGATTTTGTTTATAATTATAAATGACTACTGATACCACATAATATAGTTTTAATATAAGCTTTCCAATAATAATATATTATTTCTTGTCCATTATTGAATTAATAGTGTTTCTAAGATCAGAAATTGAAACAATTGTCTACAGGAAGTAGGGTTCATGAGTCTCGGTTACCGGAAGTGCTTTCGTCTGCACCGAGTCGAAACCATCAGCGTGAATGGCTGCCCGAGTGCTATTGGTGAATGGTGGTATTCGAGGTGTGAAGAGAAATTGTCCAATATTCTACTCTCTTAGGAGAATAATAAAGTGCAGGTTTCGCCCATCCTGTCATGATAGGAATCACATTAAGACCGACGTTAAAAGCAAATCAATTATACTATAGGAAGAGTACAAAAGATGGCGTGAAAACTGTTAATGGAAGCAAACACCGAAACAAACATGCGCAGTAGACAACCCGCGTATTAATACGCAGCCAGTTAGCAAGGCCCCTTTACGTTATCGTCCTCATCCAAAAAGAAAATCATGTCTCGTTAATTTCTGTTCCAGATTATATATATATATATATATATATATATATATATATATATATATATATATTATTTATTTATTTATTTAAAATAAAAGTATATTTACCGAATTCTTTACCAGATTTGGTAATAAAGATATATTTTTCAAGTTGAATACCGAGAAAAAATGCCATGCAGATAAATAAAGATTTTCACAATACCAGCTGATTGTGTTGTGTATTGACGATACGAATTTTTTGTTTGATATATTTCTTACTTTTAAAATGGCGCTTGATTCAAAACGTCGTGTCAAACATACCGTGACAATGAAAACCCAGTACTAAAACGATGGTCGATTAGATCGCCTTGTTTTTGTAAAACCATTAGTCTTTTGTTACGCGATGAAATACACTTCTTTGCCCCCAACATGTATATATATATATATATATTATATATATATATATATATATATTTTTTTTTTTTTTTGGCCCCCAGCATGTCAAGATTTTCATTTCAATAGGTGAAACGTGTCCGCACCATACCATATCATTCGATACACCACACTATATATATCATACTATAGCGGGACAGTGGTAAAGCGCACGCTTGATGCGCGGTCGGTCTAGGATCGATCCCCGTCGGTGGGCCCATTGGGCTATTTCTCGTTCCAACCAGTGCACCACGACTGGTATATCAAAGGCCGTGGTATGTGTTATCATGTATGTAGGATGGTGCATATAAAAGACTCCTTGCTACTAAAGAAAACAAGTAGCGGGTTTCCTCTCTATGATTGTGTCAATATGACCATATGTTTGACATCCAATAGCCGATGATTAATAAATCAGTGTGCTCTAGTGGTGTCGTTAAACAAAACAAAACAAACTTTCATACCATTCCATGCCATACCCAACCATATCGCACGTTTAAACATTGCATTCTTGTTTTTATGTCAAGTATTTTCTTCATGATGTTAATTAATAACTGACGAAACATTTTGTAGTTTAGTCACCGACTTTCATGTTTGTTTTCATTTCGCTACGTCTGCTGTCTGTGATTCGGGTATAACATGTGCCGCACCCTGAACCCTAGTCTAGCTGACAAGAGCATGTGAAATTCAGACACAGGAGAGCTCATCTGGGAGTTAATAACCAATAGCAAACAGCAGACTTTGTAATATCAGTATTTGTCCACGGTATTGAAACATCGGAGTCTTTGTAATTAGAAAGGCTTAGAATGAATTCACGATGATTATTATTACAGTGACACTGTAAAGGTAAAATTTCGTTTCGTATCAAATGGCGAATTACAATCTATATGCTAAATGTCTGGTAGTGTTTCGCCGCTGTGTACACTCGTCGGAGACTAATTTCGAAAGTCCATAAATTGGCAATTTGAACCGATGATGAAAAACATTCATCTATTATTAATTGTATCCAGACCCAGTCAAGTGCAATATATAGCGCGTGAATATTTATGACCATACGCTGGGAACAGTGTTCACATGACAAACAATTATCATTCGAGATGATACTGCAATAAAGAGTTTCCTCCATAGCAGCATGTCAGATAGTGACAGAAGATAGGGTGTTTGTTTGACGACACCCAAGCACATTGCTTAATCAGCAACTATTAGGCGTGTGACATAGAATGGTAAATAAATAGGCACCTGAAGATGCCAGGAACCCTTAAGTGCCAGTAATATATCAATTCGTCTTTCAATGCCCTACCCATGCCCCACCGCACTTCGAATGAATAATAAATAAAAGTAAATAAATAAATAAATAAATAAATAAATAAATAAAATAAATAAAATAAATTAATAAATAAATTAATAAATAAATTAATTAACGACTGTATTAATAATGGTAGTTGGTTAAATGTTTTACATGACAGAACCGTACTGTAGCAACGAATGTCTGAGATCGTTAATGAAAGTCACATCTCGAAAATGCCCCTTTAAAGGGACATTACTGAGTTTGCTGCATTGTAAGATGTTTCCGACTAATAAAATATTTCTACTATTAAACTTACATATTAAATATATTTTCTTGTTTAGAATATCAGTGTCTGTATCATCAATGTGTTTCTGGTCGTCTTAATATTTGCAAAAAGCCCAAACTGGATTTTGTTTTCAAATAATTTCGTGCGTACAAAAAAATAGTTTTTAGGAAATAAAATGAAATTTAACCTAGTACAAATATTAGAACGATCAGAAACACGTTTAATATACAGCCACTAATATTTTATGTAGAAAAATATATTTTATATGTAATTACAGTCGTCAAAAAGTCTCTGTCTGTCGATAACATCTATAAAAGTGCAGCAAACTCAGGAATGTCCCTTTAACACTGACGCTGGTGATCAACGGGTACGTTTTAGCTTTATAGCTAGTAGGTATTAGGTTCGCATCCCAGTACCTGCTGCAGCCAAATGTGACTTTTGTCGACTCGGTGTAAAAGTGTAAGACCCCAACACTGATCTCCCTCACCCGCCGCTCTCTGTTAATCACTGTTAGTGTCAATAATGATCACAAACTAATGATCAATTCTGGCAGGCAGTTCAAGCAGCTGAGATCGGTGATCCAGGGGCTATAATTATGTGTAAAGACATAGTTAATATGTCGTTGACCAAAATTCTGTTCATGTTCTCAAAGGTGTCGTTACGGATGTTGTTAGCCTTTTAGAACTTGTTTAAGCAGAACTTACATAATACATTTTTGAGCAACGCGCTGCGAGATCGTAAAACTGCGAGAGTTTGGTGAACATTGGTCGCTGCTCTTGGGGATAATATATCTTAAAGGTGCAATCTCAGAGTTGAATAATTGCGCCTCGCAGCAGCATCCACCAAAGCTTTCATTGGGGAATTCATACCTGGGAATTAAATTCTGGTCGTCGTACTAAACCATCTTCTTGTGGTTGGTCAGCTATGTTTACCAGCTAAACAAATGCATTTCCTTGTTTAAATTACGCACGTACACTGCACGAAATATACGTTGGATATAAGCACGAACATAAACACAAATTAAAATACGCCGTTAACTAGTCCATATCGTCTTTATCATATTTATCAACATTACCATTACCAACATCACCATCATCATTGTCATCTTTGTCATCATCATCATCATCATTGTTATCATTGTCATCATCATTCATGATTAATATTTATGTTTATTCGCTATTTAAAACAAATCATTACTTAATTGAAATCTGTGGTTTAATGCTACATAATGTTCGGTAATACCAATACACAATAATATAAGCTATGCATTTTCTTATTCTGGTCCCCAGAAAACGACGATAGTAATGGCACGACTACTGTTTAGGTTCAGTTGACTAGAGTGCTACGTGGTACTCGCGGTCGCTCACTAGACTACCTTTTTACATCTCACGTTAAAATATTGTCACTGGATATGATAAGACTGAAATCAGTCAAGCTGTTCGCGAGCGCTCGCCCTCCTGAACATGCTATTGGTGTTTGCTCTTAACGTTAAGCCAATGTAACAGGGCGTGAACCAGTCAAATAATTAACTGCTAAAGTTGAGGAGGAAGAGCAGTCGCAAATCCTCGCTAGACTGTTTCTTTGCGATTAACGATACACGAATGTGATGTGATAAAACACCACGGTACCAGTCAAATTGGTCACAGGCGCTCGCCATCCCAAACACGTCACCTGAATACTGAACCTTTTTTCATTTCAACTTATTTTTTCGTGCTTATATCCAATTAAGGTTCAAGCACGCGGTCATGGGCACATACATTCACACACACACACACACACACACACACACACACACACACACACACACACACACACACACACATCTGAGCTATCTGGGCTGTCTGTCCACGACAGAGAGTTAGGAGTTAGTTCTTAGTGGTTAGTGAGAGAGAAGAGGGTGTAGTGGTCTTACAACTACCCACTGAGTCATTGAAACTCGCTCTGGGTGGGAGCCGGTACCGGGCTGCGAACCCTGTACCTACCAACCTTATATCCGATGGCTTAACCACGACACCAGCCGAGGCCGGTAATAATAAACCAACACAGGTCAGTTGAAGATATTTAATTTTAAATGAACCAACTCCACACGGGCATAACGATTTTAAATTACAGTTTGAATTACATGTATATGTTCGACTGCATATAGCAGCGGGGGATTAAATAATCAAGTCCTGTTTGATTTACTGCATTGGTAAATTACATAGATGTCTCAAGGCTTAGCTGTCTGCTCTCTGATGTATATCCCAGGGTGTCAGTATTATTAGAAAGTAATTTAATCTAGAGCCCTCGGATTACTGCATGGAGTTTAAAGATTTCCTTGTAGGGTGGATCTTCAAACATTATTATCAGTCAGATGTCCAGCCAGTGTCTGTACTAGAAACTTGCAGAATGTCAGCTCTCTCTCTCTCTCTCTCTCTCTCTCTCTCTCTCTCTCTCTCTCTCTCTCTCTCTCTCTCTCTCTCTCTCTCTCTCTCTCTCTCTCCCTCTGCCCCCCCCCCCCCCCCCTCTCTCTCTCTCTCTCTCTCTCTCTCTCTCTCTCTGCGTGTGTGTGTGTGTGACTTGCCCATTGATATACATAAACGTTTATATATCCGGCGGAAAACACGCCTTATTCTCTTATCGACTTTAGATTTTCATTCGTTAAGCCTTTTACTATAATAGGTGTGCATTAGAATATAATGAGGATAAGTTACAGTGTGGGCGTGCTAACTCTGTTTAATCATTAGGTGCGATTTACTTTTATTCTGTCTCGAGACAAGGGTTATAACAGGTAAAGAAAAATTAAATCGTCTCTTGTAATAAATGTATGCGTATGTATGTAGAGAGTGTGTGTGAGAGAGAGAGAGAGAGAGAGAGAGAGAGAGAGAGAGAGAGAGAGAGAGAGAGAGAGAGAGAGAGAGAGAGAGAGAGAGAGTTGAAGACAGAATGACACACATTTTTAATTACGACTATTTAGTGCTTAACATGGTTAATTCGATATTCGAGCAAGAGAAAGAAAAGGAAATGTGGGCGGGCATAGTCTCTAGTTTGGGGAACAGTTTCTAGTGAAGGGGGTAATAGCAGATTTATGTATTTATTTATATGGACTAGAGAAAGAGAGAGAGAGAGAGAGAGAGAGAGAGAGAGAGAGAGAGAGAGAGAGAGAGAGAGAGAGAGAGAGAGAGAGAGAGAGAGAAGACTGAACTAAAAATTACAATGTTTGAATAGTTTTGTTAACTGACAAGAATTTAATGACGTGATAAATTATTAATTGACTTTTTACCGTTTTGATTGTGTAGTCTAAACTCTAAAGGTATCATTTGCTATTTTGTAGGTGTGCACTTAGCGGGAGGGGGGTGAGACAGTTGCTCCTCCCCCACCATAAAATACAAAAACACTGTTTGTTATAGTTTCGTTGTAACATTTGGACTACTAAAAAAAATATGATTACTAAAAAATGTTGGGTTTTGTTTTAAATGAAGACAGCAATTCTTCTATATTTTGTTATAAAACATTTTTTTTTTAAATGTATATGTGAAAGAATGATTTTACTAAGAATGGTCATTAATTGTGGTGACAGCCCACACGTTGTTTTTCCGTTATCCTATTGGGCGGATCGTTTCCACGGGAATGTCTCGTTCTTCGGGAACTTATCCCACATAATTTAGAATCACAGCACCCACGCCATGTCTTGTTATAGTGACACAGAACTTCGCCAATAGAAATAGCGTGTCGATCGGTGAATAAGAGAGGAACTCTAGTGCTGAACATAAGGAAACAAAAATCCAACAACCAAAAACAACATAAGGAACATATTAATTTATTCTGTGGTGAAAACGAAATTGTTACACTATGTGTGAAAATAGTTCACAGAATTAATGTAGATACTCGACAACCTGACTTTGTATAAATACTGTTGTTGTTGCAGATTACTCCGTGTTATTTTTTTGTAGAATTGTACTCAACATACAGATGCGATTGGATGAGATGTTTCAAATTCCACTGACGTGTGATGCCATTTCATTTACAGTTCACATACATTAATGCCAGTTACTCGACAAGGAGCGTAAGCACTTCCGGCGACTCACGGACTAATCTGTTGTTGTGGTTTTGTTGTAGGAATGATTTATCCAATGCTCCGACTGCCATATACAGCTGCTCTTCTACAATTAAGCCTGTGTGCGCTGAGTGTGGTTAGCACAGAGCACATTAACCCTGTAACTACCCTCGAGTGTCACGTAAGACAGTACAGATACTGGATCTCAAAGCCCTACGTTTCGGAGACAGGGGAGGTGACTGAGTGTGGAGGTTACGTGACAGTGAACTCTTGCTGGGGTCGTTGTGATTCAAGTGAGGTGAGCATATTATTAGTTTTATTTGTGAATAGTTGAGTTTTTAGGGCCTACTATTTCGGTAAATCAATGTTAGTTTTACTTTAAGAAAGATATTTTCTCAGAGAACTCTTAATGTATCAAACTCTCTCTCTCTCTCTCTCTCTCTCTCTCTCTCTCTCTCTCTCTCTCTCTCTCTCTCTCTCTCTCTCTCTCTCTCTCTCTCTCTCTCTCTCTCTCTCTCTCTCTCTCTCTCTCTTTTTAACAGATCTATACATACTTGATTTTTGTTTTCCCATGTAGAAAAATAGATTACACCTGAATTTACATTATTTTAAGAATTCGTGCTGCAATAAAGCAAACGAAAATGAATCCATATGACAGGTTGTACTTGTACTTATTAAAACAAAATTCTTTAATTTAAATGTCCTACATATTATATATTACTTAAACAGTTTAAGCTGTTTGTTTTTTCACATATAAAGTTAACTTGTGTTTTACAATAAAGTCTCTGGCAGCATACCTTCCCCGCTTTAAGGTAGAGTCAAGTCAGTTCAGAAGACCTGTGAATCTCAGTAAACTTGACTATTAATAGCAGATAACGGGTAGAAGTAGACATCATGCTATTTACATTATAAACATATCACTCGTTAATGTAGGTCGCTGGATGTCTGTTCTGTTTAACTAGTCAAATATGCAGCGAAAACCCCCAACCCCAAACAACAAAAGCAAACAAAGACCCCCCCCCCCCCCCCCCCCCCACACACACACACCAAACAAACAATTGCAAAAAGTCCCGAAAAACCTCTACACCATAATTGTAAAACTAATATAATTCCTAAAATCGATATTTGTGGTCATAATGTTAACTAATTGTAAATCTATGTGTACACTTGTATTCATATTAATCAGGTAATCAAAAGTAACCAAACTGTACGGTTTTGGTTTAAAATTTGGCAACAATTTACAATCGACTGATGTTCCAAACACATCTATCGTGGATAAACATTCTGACTTCATCAGATTTTTTAATATCGTAACACATTTTACTGTAATAAATGTACAGAAAGTTTCAAAGAACGGACCAGTCCGTAGTTCTAAAAAAGGAAATAACTCTCAAAGGAAGTGATGTCAAAATTGTGTCGTATTGTACTCAAAGTAGACTAAATAAATTTCTATATCGTTGGTAATTTACCAAAAATGTCGCTTTTTGGGACGGAACTATTTTTACACTTGTTAGGATCCAGCAAAGGAATGTTCACATTTGGCCCTAGAACGTAAACATTTGGCCCTAGAACGTAAACATTTGATGTTAAAATATACCAATAATAAATATAACAAGATATTTAGTATTATATTTAAGATGCTTTGTATTATAAAATATATTTAATTTGAATAAGTACCATTTTAATAAATAAATCTTACTGTCTTAAGATATAGCCTAGGATTTATTCTGCTCAGGTCGGAGAATAAAACCGTTATCTTAATACAGTGTATTCAGTCTCTGTTGTTTACTGTTGTTATAACTAGTTCATATGTTTGCTTTCTCTTTCTTTTGTTAAATGGGAACCTGTCCCCTTAACCAGTGCACTCATACAATGGTTACAATAAAATGTGTATTGTATTGTATTGTATTGTATTGTATTGTATTGTATTGTATTGTATTGACCGAGTATTCTCTGCATATACGACACACTTTTGAGTGTGGTAATGTAAGACACACATCTTGTGGCATAATAATGTTGACTAAAACAACCATTATTTCCATTTCTGTATGTTAAGCTGCTGCGCTCGACATTTTTTGTCAGTGTATTTATTTATTTATTATCCCCCCCCCCCCCCCACACACACACACTTCCCTCTTTCCTTTTACTCCTTTGAATTCCATCTCATTTCTTCTCGATCTGACACCTCCTCCTATCTATCAACTTCTTTCACTGTCCACATCCACATCCCAATCCTTGTCTCTCCAACCGCGACAGGTTTTTGTCACTGTATTTATTTTTGTTACTTTACGAAATAAAGAGATGTTCAGGTTTATATAGATTGTAATCGCATGGAGTGTTGTGTACATGACACTGTTAAACTGGACTCGCATCTTGAACATACGCGCCAACCCACACCAGACCGCGTACTTAAGACATGTTCTTAAAACACACACAAGGAGTTAACTTTCGACCGACTAGGTCAAATCAGTCAAATAGCTCCATGTTTTAATTTCGATGAACCGCCCCACATTATGCGTCAAATTTACCTCACGAAATCACGCGACCTTTCCTTTTTGGACGTAATAAGCCTACGGGACATTTTCAAATTCACCAGCACCGAAACCAAATATCGCCCGCTACTGACCTTGGTCGGGCTGCTTGTGCTCTCTTGCTCATCCCAGCACGGGCGAACTGCTCTCCCACCCACCCCAAAACTCCTTTCTGCCCCGGACGGAGGATCCGGCGGTAGTCGGCACATGTACCCATGATAGGCGTGCGCTACAACAGTCTGCTCTGAATATACACGCACGTTTGCTTCCATGGGCATCGGAAGACGCCAGTAACTGGGGTAGGGGCTATGTATTAATTTACATGCTAACTTGGAAGATACATAATCTTCACAGTTTTGACGAGGGGGGGGGGGGGGGGGGGGGACAATTCCCCCACCCAGGCATCCCGCTTCAGACGCACAAGGCTCTAAATGGCAGACATTGACAATTATGACCTTGACCATGACTAGTTTGTACAAATGTTATAGTTTGAATAGTATGAAGGTTTGAATTGACATGAAGTTATTCTTTTCTTGCAGATTGGCGACTTTAAAATGCCTTACAAACAAAGCCATCACCCAGTTTGCACGTATGCAACAAAAACAACAAAGACGATCCGATTTGATCACTGTGTAGGTCACCCAGATCCAACTTTTCAAGTGCTTGACGCTGTAGAATGCGCATGCTCAGAATGTGACCAACGAGATACGAGTTGTGAGAACTTAAATGGCTAACGGTCGAAGAGACGTTATGTGTTATTTTGTTCGAGGATAAAGATATAATAAACAAACAAGGTTTCTATGGATATGACAATTGGTTCAGCTTTGCATTGATCATAATATAGTATTTTTTGAAGAAAAAAAAAGTGATCTAAAATTGTATGATCTCACATCATGTATATTTATTTATTTATTTATTTATTTATTTGTGTTTTCTTTAGGGTCCCAATCTTATGAATGTGTCACACGCAAACTAAATGTAACCTCGTTTTGATGAATTTTAAAATATTGATTTTAAAAAATCAGGTTTAAAAAAGGCTGTTTCATTTCCAATTAATAAATGCTATATAATGTAACACAACTCAGCCACTTACAAAAAAATAGCCTTCTGAAAACATATTTAGGTAAATTGATATATTGCTTTAAAGTGATAAAACACGTTTCTTTTTCCAGTTATTTTATTTAAGTTCAAGGTTATGTTCAAAGTTTATATCTGTTGTTATGTTGTAAATTAGTAAACTCTGCTGATATATGTATATATATTGTTCTTATCTACAATAAATTTAAACTCCAGTGACGTAAATTTATTACCAAGAAAAAAAAAAAATATATATATATTTACTAATATTTAGTTTTACTGAGAATTCATGTTACAAAAAGGTACCAGTAAATATCTATTGATACATATTCATTCTTGTTTAACATGTTACAGATAATGTATTGACATTTGCTTATACCGATCAAACAAATCCATATCCTGACAAAATACGAAGTTACAATAAAAAGGTTGTAGCTATTGTGTGTTTAGTGTCTTGTACTGGGTTCCCCGTGGTTTGAAACGTCACCGACGGACAAAAAGAATAGTTGGTTAGTACTAAAATTGGGCCATGGGGACATATTCCCGAAGATTTTAGTCGTCAGGTCATACCGAAGACGTAAACTGGCGCGAACAACACACGCACACGCACACGCGCGCACACACACACACACACACACACACACACACACACATATGTATATGTATATGTCGTCGTTTGAACTCGGTGTTAACAAAAGGAATTAATGTATCGTTATTTGGTTTTCGTTTTGTATGTTTCGTGCAGTGCCTGTACACGTACGTAATGTAAACAATGTAATGCATTTAGCCAGTAACCATTGTTTATCAAACACACGAAGATGGTCCAAAATGACGATCAAAATGTAATTCCCTGAAACTGAGAGAGTTGGTGGATGCTGTTGGTGTTTATAAGCACACTGTCTTATGAAATCAGAGAATCCACTAAAACCGGCAAGTTGACTGTCGGTAGATAGATAGGGCCGTCAAAGAAAGATGAACTGCACAAAGACGACATCCGTTTTGTTAACATCTTTACAGAGTGTTCGTCAACTGAACGCGTCTAATTCCGTCGGTTAACCTCTTAACGACTCTTTAATAAATATATATTTTATTTTTGTTTAATTAATTTTATGGGCATATATAGCTGTAGGTATAATGCTTATATTTCAAATTAAAAAGTGCATAAATATTTTTGGCGCGAAGCGACATTATGCAACTTTGAGGCTGCACCTTCAAGATATCGGGATTTTGCCACAAGAGTTGACTTTCATATTCCTACGCTACATGTCGCTGTTTAGTTAACCATACTTTCTTTTGAAATACGTTTGAAAAGTTTGCAAAGCAAAATGCGCATTCCTGTTAAATGTGTGATATCAATGCTGTTCAAATACGTTTCAACAGTTTGTGGCGGTAGCAGGATTGCAGAACTGAAGTAAATAATTGTAACATACTATATAGTAGAACAATACGTATTCAGATCATGATTTGGCAAGATTACGTTATGATAAATATATATATTTGTTTTACTATCATGTATTTGAGTATTAAAAAAAATTCATTTATGTAGCATTTTGAGCTCTATATCACATAAAATCGGATAAACCTCTGCACTAAGAAAACCTGAGCGCATCGCGCTATCGATCAAGGTATGAAAAAAAAGAAGTAAGAAATATTTTATTTAACGACGCACTCAACACATTTTATTTACGGTTATATGGTGTCAGACATATGGTTTAGGACCACACATATATTGAGAGAGGAAACCCGCTGTTGCCACTTCATGGGCTACTCTTTTCGATTAGCAGCAAGGGATCTTTTACATGCACCATCCCACAGACTGGGTAGTACATACCACGGCCTTTGATATACCAGTCGTGGTGCACTGGCTGGAATCAAGGTATGAAGTGATTCGCGTGTGTATCGCATTTGTGTTTTTAACCTAGCTATGTGTATAACTATCTAAATGTTTTATTTTAATTTTTATGTATGTTTCATTTGACAGATTGTAAATTTACTGCCATCTAGTGTAGGACTATGAAAGTCAGTTCTTGAGGAGAAACTTAAAGATACAATCTCTAAGTTGCATAATGGAGGCGTTGAGCCAAAACTATTTATGAACTTTTACTAAACATCATCCACCAAAGTTTTCAGTTCCAGGGAATTAAATTTTGGAAAGAAAACAACGACACGTCCAATCTAATTAAAATTAGCTCCACTATTACACGTGGATCTAAAGACAGCCAGTTGGAGCTCATGTCCACCAATCAAAACCTTACTTGCAGAATCCTACCAGTGATTTAAAACTAACAACACTGCGTAGTCCCCAATGTCCAGGTAACATTTCGTCTGTAAATAATAATTTAAATATTGACCAATCACACTTCGCCTTTTATAACGTTATTTGGGAGTATACAAATTCTAAAAATATCGGGCGAGTCTATTTTAGTGGCCGCAGTGCAGCGAACCATACCAATACGTACGGGGTGGGTTATCAGTCTTCAATTTTACATTAAAAATTATTTATTTATTTATAAAATAAAACAAAACTAAATCAGTCTTCAGTTTTACATTACAAATTATTTATTTTATAAAATAAAACATGTTTTAAGGCATTCGTAAATCACCACACGAAACATGTCGTATACCCTCAGGATAATTCGGAATGTTTTCAAATTATTTTTAAATCACTGGCAGGATTCTGCAAGTAAGGTTTTGATTGGTGGACATGAGCTCCAACTGGCTGTCTTTAGATCCACATGTAATAGTGGAGCTAATTTTAATTAGATTGCGACACGTCAATTCCCTTTGTTACGACAGACTTTAAACGACGACATTGATGTTTTCACTTCCCGGGAATTAAATTTTGGTCGTAGTTTGATCCATTTAGTTTTTTCAATTCCTATTTATGCCTAATGTTATTAGCAAAATGTAATACTCTCCTACTACTTGTAGATAATATATACGAGTTACTAACACCATTTTCAGTTGATTCGTGTTACATTTTATTCTTGGTCCTTCCCCTGAAATATTTCTTGCGTGTTAATCTTGATTATGACAGACATGCAATAAATGACAGTTAACAGCATGGTTGGACATGTTAATATAGCAATATCGTAGGCTAACGACATTAATGAAGACATCTTCGAGAACATGTGTTAAACATGTCAAACCACCTCGGTGGATCTATTCAACTGATTGGGTTTTTTCTAGTTCCAACCAGTGCACCACAACTAGTCGAAGGCCGTGGTATGTACTTTCCTGTCTGTGTGAAAGTGCATATAAAAAATCCCTTACTGCATTAGGAAAAAATATAGCGGGCTTTCTCTGATGACTACGAGTCAGAATTACCAAATGTTTGACATCCAAATTAAACAATATGCTCTAGTGGTGTCGTTAAACAAAACAAACTGTAACCATGTCATTATACATAACGATGGCTCCATGAACATAGTCCCAGGTGGCAGAATGGTAGAATTGATGATGTTAAGTTAATGCATTAATAATGCGAAAAATTACCTCGGTTCTCTAAACATGAATGCATCCATCGAGGCATATCCGGATTATATATAGTTTATTAGCTTTAAACCTTCCGAATCATAGGCGTACACTTTATATACAAGTCAATAACATTTGACAAGTGGTGCATATATGAAGGATGGAAAATTAAATATACTGAGAACGTAAACATAATGCATTTTTAAGATATTTACCAATAGTACATAATTCTTTTCTATTTTGAACAGAAAATAATTGCAAAAGTTTAAACACAGATGGTTTGCGCCAGTAGTATATCTTAATATATAATAGTATTGAAGGTAATTTAATATACAATGGACATTTCAAAATAAAGTGATATTCATCCTCTATTATCATTCTGATTACACAACTGGCATTTCCGTTGCGACCTTTCAATACCATAATATCTACCTTGTTCAACAAACAACTGGTGAGAAGAAACACGAAACTTTGTTATAAGAGTAGAGTAACAATCTGGCAATGATAGTCTACGGATTATGCTTCCAACGTCATTTTGAAGATCCTATTTCATTTCTTCTGTCTAGAACGACGTTGACGTTGACGGACACGACGCTCGACCATGTCTCGCACGTGTTCGCAACTGGCCTAGGCGGTGTAGTGGTTAAGAAATCGGACTTGAAGCTGGGTTCTCAGCCCGGTACCGGCTCCCACCCAGAGCGAGTTTATCGACTCAGTGGGTAGGTCCAAAGCCACTATACCAACTTCTCTCTCACTAACCATTAAACACTAACCTTTAATCCCACTGTCCTAGAATGACAGTCCAGATAGCTGAAGTGTGTGTGTGTGTGTGTGCCCAAAACAGCGTGCTTGCACCTTAATTGGATATAAGCACGAAAATAAGTTGAAATGAAATGAATGAAACTAACCCTCTGCCCTGGACAAACAGCGCAGATAACAAAGGTGTATGTGCCCAGGACAGCGTGCTTGAATTTTAATTAGATATAACCATGATCAAAAATAAAAGGACATGGGGTCAAGGCCTGAGCTCGGGTCTGGTATTCTCGGGTATTGTGTATTGTTGTTGGGCGTATATTTCACTACATACGGTACGCATTCATAAATCAAATAGCCTCTAATTAGTTTGAACAATGCAACAAAATATAACGGGGAATGCCCCTTACTTAATTTGGACAGTATAATAAAGAATAAATGTCGAGGGACTTTATCTATATTCGTTGACCACCAACTTGAGACCATTATTCGACATCAGTATGATAAATGTGAATGTCAAAACGTAGAGAGAGAGAGAGAGAGAGAGAGAGAGAGAGAGAGAGAGAGAGAGAGAGAGAGAGAGAGAGAGAGAGAGAGAGAGAGAGAGACAGAGAGAGAGAGAGACAGAGAGAAAGAGAGAGACCTCAGTTTAATGACACCTCAGCAAACATTTGAACTACGGTTATTTAGTTTTCTTAAACACCCGTTGGTGAGAACATTATTCGTTGTTTTTGATAACACATACTTGTTAACACATATTCGTGCGATAACATTTTACAGACATACGACTGGCTGCACTTAGGTGATGACCATGTCACCAATGCCATACCACCCAATGGAAAAGCACGGTAGAAATCGATGACTAGATGTGACGTACAAGTTAACTTTAAGAGATAGGGCCGTACATATGTTTTAGTTGGAAAAGTCGTTTAAATTTATTTTAAAACCGTTTTCTGAAGATATGTAAGAAATATAACATTATATTTGTGTCCGTTGTGTCGTTGTAAGATAAAGGTATCTTCCGGCCGCGCATGTAGTATTCTCTATCTAATATATAGTTATTTTGACTTTTGGTCCAACAAGAAATTGACAAATATAGGAATGAAGGAAATGTTTTATTCAAGGACCCACTCAACACATTTTATTTACGGTTATATGGCGTTAGACGTATGGTTAAGGACCACACAGATATTGAGAGAGGAAACCTGCTGTCTCCACTCCATGGGCTACTCTTTTCGATTAGCAGCAAGGGATCTTTTATATGCACCATCCCATAGAGAGGATAGCACATATCACGGTTTTCGATGTACCAGTCATGGTGCACTGGCTGGAGCGAGAAATAGCCCAATGGGCCCACTGACAGGGATCGATCCTAAACCGACCGCGCATCTTGCGAGCGCTTTACCACGGGGTTACGCCCTGCCCCGACAAACCTAGGAGAGAGAACAGAGAGAAAGAGAACAAGAGTGACAGAACGACAGACATAAATAGAGTGAGTAAGTGAGTGAGTGAATGAGTGAGTGAGTGAGTGAGTGAGTGAGTGAGTGAGTGAGTGAGTGAGTGAGAGAGCGATGAAAACGAGAGAGGGATGGAGGAAAGGACACGCTGCCGTAACACATGGTTATCATATCGATGATCGTACTTGATGTACGAACAATGTAGCACTGGTTTGAAGTACAGAAGAAAGAGACCGTCGAGGGCGATCGATCCTACGGCCCATCACATGTCAGGCGAGCGCTCTACCATCTCGCTAGATGTCCACATGGAGATAGCAGATACAAAACAAAGCTGCACGTACAACGACAATGTTAACAACAAACCTGACACTGTAATTCAGAATTATCAGAAATGGTAATCTAAACAAACCAAATGAGTGGAACAAAAGCACCAGAAACATGAAAACCACCTTACATCTTTAATAAATTCTGAAACAGGGCTAACTACTTACATCACAAGTATATATTATATTTAATTAAGAATGAACGTTATATTGTTGACGTTCATGCGATGATAAACAACCAAAACCGTTTTACACACTGTATGAATGGCGTAGCGCGTTAGCGCGAAGCTGTTCATACATAATGATTTTTTAAAGAGAAATCTTGCGCTGTACGAAGAACGTTCGGTTGAGGATACGGTACTAGAGTCTTTAGTTAAAACCGGTTTGACAACGTATTATCGACAGTCGTACCTTCCTATTTCAGAATTGATATTTTATAAAGTATTAGTAGAACTTTCAAAGTTTAGTTTGTATACTAGTAACACATTAATCATGTATATATTTTTTAAATAAAATATACTAAAGTAGACAATGAACGTTTTCACTTCTTAATTTTACATGTTAAAATCGACAAATTCAAATAAATATTATTTCGTTTGGAAAGAGTTAAGTTGGGGGGGGGGGGAGTTGTTTAACGACATCAAAGATAAAGCATATTGATTTAATAATCATCCGACCCCATACAACCGTAAATAAAATGTGTTGAGTGCGTCGTTAAATAAAACATATCCTATCCTTCCTTCTATCTGCTGTTGCATGTCTAACATTTGGTAATTTTGACATATAATCTTAGAGAGGAATCGGGTGCATGTGCAGGGGAATGGTATTGGAGGTCGAAACCCTTACTTGCCCAAGCTTAAAAAAAATTTGAAATGTATTTTTTGGGGGAGCATGGCCCCATATAAACTTCGCTTAACACAGTCTATAACCCCAACCCCGCTGAAATCCCCGCACACGCGCCTTGGAAACCCGCTACATTTTTTTTTAAGCAAGGGATTGTTTATATGTACCATCCCACAGACAGGATATCACAGACCATGGTCTTTTTGTATACCCGCCGATGGGGATCGATCCTAGACTGACCGCGCATTTCCAAAAAACACCTTTTTAGGTCTAAGTAATGAATAAAAATAGCATATAGTCTTGAAAAATGTTACGTAAATCGAACACAGTACCCTCTTCCTCTACCCCTAGAGCGTTACGTAATTAGTAACACCCCGTTACATGTAACGCGTATGCCAACAGCTGGCCACTGTCAAAATTTCAAGGCAAATCCCCCACTCACCGACCCCTGGAAAGGCGTTGTACCATACCTCTATGGATATAAATATGTTTTGGAGATATGAGACGACCCCTCAATCAAGACAGTTAAATTTGTTAAAAAATTGCGAAGTCTCACGTGATCTCTTGTTGGGGAATTCTATACTTGTGATAAGCCAAATGAAAACCGAGATCGGTACGAGCCCGTCAAAAGTGTTCCACTTTCAAAATCATGGCTTTGTTTTTGACCTGGATAAGCCAGCGTAGTGAAACCAATGCGGAGTGCGACGTCATATATGCAACAAACGTAATTGAATTTTCTGTTCTATATGCTTAAATAATAAAAATATTCCTGGGAATGTAGTTTTAAAATCGAAGTTGTCAAAAGTTGAATTAGTGAAAAGTGAATGTAAAGACTGACTTGAAAGGGATAAACTTATTTCAGTGTTACTGTGTGTAGATTTCAGAGGAAGTTTGTGATTGTGTCATATTATTCTCGGAAAGGACAGGCCGCGTAATTGTGCACGTTGACTATCGGAGGATTTCCATCAACCAGCATCTCCATTTCATCAGCAATACGTGTCAAAATGCTATCTAAATCATCATCAATTCGCATCTTCTTCTTTTTTTGTCTTCAACAAGAGGTGATAAACTTAATGTAAAGTCTCTACCAAAACTTTCGTGTCTGTCATCCGACATTGTGATTGTCGTCTGTCAGTCTGTCACTGTCACTCACAGTGCAGACGGTATTGGGATAAAAATAGAAACGATGGAATCCTTGGGGATTCCGTTGTTGACGTAATTGCTAAAAAGTAGTTCCGGTCATAACATTCTGTTTTTATTTGTTTACCGAAAAAGTGCAGTTATCACGTTCATGGAAGAATGCAAGTTGGGTTTTTTAGATCACGTGATAGCATTTTAACCAATCCAGACACCTATTACAAAACAATAATTATAAAATGGAATTATTTAGCTGTAACCAGTGTCAAGGCCGGCTCTTGTCCCACGACAGGCGTACGCTACAACAGCTTGTTCTGAATGTGCACGTAAAACCCTATGACCTGACCTGACCTGACCTGTAACCAGTGCTTAACACAGAAAAGCTTGGATGGAGTGTGGTGAATAGTATATAATATTATAATACTACTTGGTAGCCGTATATTACATCCGGCTTTTCCTCTAAAATACGACATTTACATTAGCCTATTAGTCATGTGATCACAAATATGTCTGCGCTCAAATAGGCTTTTACTATGAAAAAAAGTAAAAAAATTGTTTTGTTTAACGACACCACTAGAGCATATTGATTAATTATTCATCGGCTATTGGATGTCAAACATTTGGTAATTCTGACACATAATCATTAGAGGAAACCCGCTACATTTTTTTTCATTTAAGCATAGTTTGTTATATTTGTTTTCCCACAGACAGGAAAGATGGCTGTCGGCAGTGCAGATCAAAAACGTAGAAACGATCAGAAGAGTCGTAAACTGCTGAAAAAGTTTCTGCTTGTTATATCATAGATATACTGATTTGTATTCTGGTGATATGATCCTAAAAGAAAATTGTTATTTAATATACTAATGAGTCTTTTTAACGCAAGTATTTCTGTGACCGCTACAAAGTATTAAATCGATGGCACCAGTGCAGGACAACTATAGTATGGTGATTTTCACTATTTACTGATATTCGAATTACAAATTTGCCTTTACTTTACAATTCATGAAACTACTTTATGTTCATCCGCCTGCTTAAATACACAGACATACCCTTGTGTATCACTTTAATAGTTTTGTTGTTGTTGTTGTTGTTGTTGTTATAATCTTTCATCCAGTCTTCCTTCATTGATGCAGTATTATTTTTTTATGATTTTAACAATAACCCATTAACAGAACAGAACAGTTATTTTATAATGTAGTACTTTTTGTATGACTGTATAATGTACCCACATTAACGTGAACAAATCTAAATCTAAAACTGATTAGTGCTTACTACGCAATTTAAGCCCGTGAAACACGTGCCTCTCGCATGTTTCACGGACGTTAGGTGTTTAAAAAATCCGCTTTAAAAAAATCTAAAAGTCGATTAATGGAAAGTTAAGTGCAAAAGCTATTACATTAAAAAAAATCTCTTTCCTTTTTTGTATTTCCGGTGAATCTCGACATGGGTGCATTTATAAATTAGGCCTATGGTTTCTTTTGACACACGGACTTTCTTTCTACAGATTCTCGCCTCATTATAAGCCTTCCGCCCCCGTCCCCCCTACTTAACAAACTTTCTTGACCACTTTTGTTAAATGGATAAAAATCGTATAAATTGTAATGTATTTAATTCATCCCACATTTGATTCATCATAAGACCGTGCATCATCGCTCACACACAGTGCCGTCCCTACTCTTCATCATAAGACCGTGCACCATCGCTCTCACACAGTGCCGTCTCTACTCTTCATAATAAGACCGTGCACCATCGCTCTCACACAGTACTGTCCTTACTCCATCATAAGACCGTGCGCCATCGCTCACACACAATGCCGATGGAAAATTGTAGCGGGTTTCCTCTCTAAGATTTGACATCCAATAGTCGATGATTAATAAATCAATGTGCTCTAGTGGTGTCGTTAAACACAACAAGCTTGGGGAAACTCGAACTTTTAGCTGGTCAGATACTTTTTGGTCTTGTAACTATAAGCAGACGGCATCCACAGTGAACAGAATACGAAGATTAAATATTAACAATTTTAGTCATGCCCCAATCGACAAATGACTTCCAAATGCTATGTACAGGCCTCGGTGGCGTCGTGGTTAGCCATCGGTCTACAGGCTGGTAGGTACTGGGTTCGGATCCCAGTTGAGGCATGGGATTTTTAATCCAGTTACCGACTCCAAACCTTGAGTGAGTGCTCCGCAAGGCTCAATGGGTAGGTGTAAACCACTTGCACCAACCAGTGATCTATAACTGGTTCAACAAAGGCCATGGTTTGTTCGAGTCTCCCCTGGGTTGTCATGCCACGATCAGAAGAGATCAGGCCTCTTCTAAGGGCCCTATGGGCAACCTAGGGAGACACCCTACAGCACCAAGACGGTCATAATAAAGAGCCACATTCGGAATACTAAAAGCAAAACCTATTGGCTCTCTTCACTATTTCAATTAGAACGACCATCAAAATTGCGCCAAAATTCCTTCATATAAAACGTGCACCTCTCTCTCTTTGGCATAATCCTAAGGGACTTTTCAAAATTCCATAGCACCAAATACCCCCGCCTGTCACCAACATTGGACTGCTGGTGCTCCCTTGCACTTGCCAGTGCAGGCGTTCCCTCTCCTCAACCCTCCTCCAAACCTTTCCTGTCCTGGACAGAGGGAACCGGCCAAGGCCGGTCCCTGTGACCAGGATAGGCGTGTGCTACAACAGCTTGCTCTGAATGTGCACGTAAATCTCTTAGTCATAGTCATAGTCCATGGTTTGTGCTATTCTGCCTGTGGGAAGCGCAAATAAAAGATCCCTTGCTGCCTGTCGTAAAAGAGTAACCCATGTAGTGGCGACAGCGGATTTCCTCTCAACATCTGTGTGGTCCTTAACCATATGTCTGACGCCATATAACTGTAAATAAAATGTGTTGAGTGCTTCGTTAAATAAAACATTTCTTACTTTCCAAATGCTATGGGCGGGACGTAGCCCAGTGGTACAGCGCTCGCTCGATGCACGGTCGGTGTGAGATCAATCCCCGTCAGTGGCCCCATTGCGCTATTTATCGTTCCAGCCAGTGCACCACGACTGGTATATCAAAGGCCGTGGTATATACTACCCTGTCTGTGGGATGGTGCATATAAAAGATCCCTTGCTGCTAATCGAAGCTAATGAAGTGGCGACAGCGGGTTTCCTTTCTTAATATCTGTATGATCCTTAACCATATGTCTGACGCCATATAACCGTAAATAAAATGTGTTGAGTGCGTCGTTAAATAAAACATTTCTTTCTTTCTTTCCAAATGCTAGAACATAGGCCGGTTGCTTATGTGATCTCCTGGGAACTTTCTGATGGAAGCAAACCAGTAGTTTTGATGTATTAAGAGGACGCTGGACAACAAGACAAAAATGGAAATCCTGAATTCCATTTGAATCGCCATATTTTGAGATAAAAATGGCGGTCAATCTAAATATGGAACCTAATAAAACAACATTCATACAAATGACTAAATATTATTTACATTTTGTTTCTAAGTAATCTCGATGAAGAATAGAGATCCACACCTTTCATATTATTATTAGAATATCATCCTATAGCTAGTTATGATTTATTAGTATTTTTATTAGCATAATAAGAAACAAAATGTACATATTAGTCCGCTAGAACCATAGTTGAATCTCAACGTTTTGTATATAGTTTTCTCCCCGTTGATTTGAGTGTTCCGTTTTGAGAATTGTCCGGAAGAACTGCAATAAATATTAAAGGTTTTAATAAATTCAACAAGATGGCCATCATTTCATATCTTCGACCATAACTCCCACCCTATTAAACCGAAAATTATAATTTTACTGTCTATTCTATGGTGGGTGGTTTGTTTGGGGCGTTTTGGAGTAGGGGTGGGAAATCAAGGTATCCATTTTAACCATTTGCTAATTTGGTCTGAAATTAGGTCATAACATATTCCAGACGGCCACCCATACTAGTATTGCCTTAAATACGTAAATAGACATTGTATCAGTAAACTTATTTATTGAACATAATTTGCATATAATACTCCATCCAGATACTACATTTGATGTTGACCATCCTCTCATTGGAAATTAAACGTTTTAAAAACTTCACGATGATCTTGAGGTCTGGGAAGAGCTGATGAATGGAAACCGGTTTGTGAATAAGAATGTACAGATCCCATTGTTCTGTGTACAGCAGGTGCCGATCATAGCTTAAAGTGCATGTTAATAATCCAATGGAGGTATCTACAGGCCTTGTGTGCATCACTCAACTAGAACCAAGTTCTTTATTAATTCATCAGACATTACACTGCAAAAGAATGAGGCACGGACCATGGTTGGTCTTGTGGACCCAGCACCAGTATACCATCATGAATTCTCAGATGCTGAGTAAAACAAACAATATTCGCAATCTAATAAACACAATCAATAGTTTCACAAATCCATTTACAAATCCATCTGGATACAAAGGTGTCCATGTCACACCGTGTGACACCTGACCTCATCAAGTGAAATGGCAATGACAAGAAGCTGATGGAAACATTGGTGTCTTGGGAGCATCACACCAGGAATCAGAAATATGTTAGCTCCACTAAAGTGAACAGTTACAGGACAAGACAAAGGACAACAATACACAAATGCAATGAGTTTCATTATATATTTACCTGTATGTTTTTCAAGAATGAAATAAATCGTTACTTACCATCTTTCTGTCAGTCTAAACCAAATATATTTGTACATGTATGTATGCATGTTATAAACGACTTAACTCTAAGAAAGCGTTCTATATTTTGTAGTTTAATTATGAATACTTTCAAATCCTCTGGCTGATATTGGGTTTTTTTATGTATCTTTGTATGTATGTACATCAATGCACAACTACCATCTTGTTACAATCATATTGACTGCTGTATGTATAGATCTTCATATGCCGTAGACTACGGCCTGAGTGTAAATAAAGTTCATTTCAGTTCAGGAGGTAACAGTTGCTATAATTAGTGGAATGGCAGAACTGCAAACACTTGACAAAACCTGTTTCGATCAACATTGCCATATCACTGCACTATAATCTAGCAAATTACTTCTCAAATGGTATTTTTCGGAAATACAACCAGTATTGCGAGATCCATTTCATATTTAGTTGGGCTTCTGAAATGTCCATCACATATTTACATACAGTTCAGACATCAGACTAACTGAAAACCATAATGGCTTTTAGTCCCATTTCTGGTAGTCAAATTTTGCCTGGCTCATGGACTACATTTGGTATGTCTTAGGGGTGATACGTTTCAGTAACTAAAAACGTTTACAAAAAACCATACCATATAACAGACATATAACAGATACAACAGATATTTCTCATGTGCCAATCAAATGACTGATTAGCAGTAAGGGATCTTTTATATGCACCATCCCATAGACAGGATAGCACATACCACGGTCTATGGTGTACCAGTCGTGGAGCACTGGCTGGAGCGAGAAATAGCCCAATGGGCCCACCGACGGGGATCGATCGAAATAGATTTTTGTTTTTACCTTCTCAACCCATTACTTAGATATTAAAGATATGAGGTAGTGTTTGTTTATGAAAATCCAGGCCCAGTCACAAACTCTGCCGCCAGTGAATGATACACTACACCAAGTGATACCGAGGGCACACAAGTTTGAAGGTTTGAAACAATGGTGAAGTAATCAACTACAGTTCCAACCCCACCACCAATATGACTGGACTTAAGATGGCTATGTTAAAAAGGCATTATGATAACGCAGTCATCCATCTTAACAGATTCTCATCAAACATATGTAAATACAAAACGGGTGCAGATTCATGTAGATATTTCGACGAGGAAGAGTCATGGGTCTGTGTTGAGTTGTTAGATCAGGATGAGTTTGATTCAGATGAAGAGATCCAACTTTCAAAGGTGCTGTAGAAGGTAAACATTATACCTTAAGATATATATACCTATAAAACATTACAACCAAATAATTTAATTTACTGGAAGAATTGCTATATTTTATTGAAAAATCAATGAAAAACGACCAACAGATTTGGGCGCATTCTTCTGCTGCGTTCAAATTACATAATTGATCATGCTTTAAATTTGGAGTCTGGTTGTGTTGAAAAAAAACCCCGCTGTCTGAATCAAGACATCCTTGGTGTCCCAGAGGTTATCAGCCAGTGTTGTGCTCTGTTCGGACAGTGCTTTATTCAACAAGGGGCTCTGGAGACTGTGATCCTGTTTGACATGGACAGTCGTCATGCAGTCTCTACCAGCTTCAGGCGGTACACAGGAAATCGGAGATGACTGTGACCAGTCCGTAGTCTGAATTGTGTCGTCTCAGGGCTTCTAGATTATGATAGCCCCACTTACATGGCTAGTGATATTCAAAGTTGGGCTAGTAAATATTATTGCCATGCCCCACGGGTAGTGAAAAAAAGAAGTTGTCAAATGCTGTGTTTAAGTTTATTTAGTAAATATGAATATCCTCTCCTCAAAATCTAAGGGTTTTTAAGCTCTATCTTCCTCTTTTGGTGATATATCTGATTATCATTATGAGTAAAATTGTATTTACTTAAAAGTAGGGCTAGTGAATTTTTAACCATGGCTAGTAAATATTTTAATTCACCGATCCCATGGCTAGTGATTTTTGTAACTATTCTAGAAACCAAGCGTCTGCTGGTGTCTATCCAGGTTGTGCATTGGATCCTTGGAATGTGGTGGTAAATTTGTGGAACTTTTTTGATGATAGTTTTAGTCTCTCTGAAGGAGGTTGGGTTACTTTTGGGCACATTCATCTGATGCAAGACCCGTAATGTTTTGCCGGGTGAATTTTGCCATCAAGTTGGCTGTCCTTGTACAACGCATCTGTCTCTGATGGCCCTATTTAGTTGCTGACAAACAGTTTACCAGATTTATGGATTCGCTGACTTTATAACATTTATTATGACGTGATATGACAGTAATCGATTTGCATTCTCCGATTACACAGCGTACACGCACACTACAGCGTCAGTATTCCTGAATTATATTATAGGTGGAATCCATTAATTTGTGGCTATTTATGACAAATAAATGTAAAAATACAGAAACATTTGTAACTATGATATTGAACTTCTCTATTCTTTGATGTTATTGCAACATTAATCTAATGTCTAATGTGCCGAACCCATAACAGAGTATTATTTTTAAAATACAAAATCGCGTCTATTATCATTTAAGCTAATAATACAATGTCATATGACTGTGTAATTCAGACAAAAATGTATTGCTTATTAATAACTTTTAGGGTAAAAGTCAAAACAGTTACGTTTAGTTTTCGATATAGTCCGCCATTTTGTTAGTTTATTCTCCAAAATATAATTTCAGATTGCCAAGATGTTTTTTCTTTTATGTTAAGATCCCCTAAAGATACCTAAACAGGTGATTTGCTTTCATCACAAAATTCCCACGGGACCTTGTTTTTACTACACAGGCAACCAGACTAACATGCAGGTAATCGATAATGCAGTACAAATAGACTAAAGGTAGAACTGCACGTGTTTTCCTTGGCTGTTCCGTCAGTTGTGTTCATATCTGTATCCCCGCCAGTGGTCCCATCGGGATATTTCTCGCTCCAGCCAATGCACTGGTAATCAAAGGCCGTGATATGTGCTATCCTGCCTGTGGGATGGTGCCTATAAAATATTTTTTAGTTGGTGTGGGTTTAAAAGTTAATAATAAGTTTTTATATGAATTTTAACTTTATTTATTATAGAATTATATGCCAATTCATCGGTTCAGTTTTGACGTAAATGGACTGGACGTTCACTAGAGACTAATTGGTCGACTGATTGCTTGGTTGACTGGCTGGATGGGTGGTTTGCTCTTTTTACGTGTGTTTACGTTCACGAAAGTCCTTTAAATACTAACTTACTGACGGGCTTACTGTTCCTAACTAACCCGTGTTATCTGCGCATTGTGAATGTCATGTCTCTGGTTAGAGCTTCATCCATTGCTCAGGTGAACGACCCTTTTTACGTGTGTTGAAGTCCACTAAAGTCCTTTAAATACTAACTTACTGACGGGCTTACTGTTCCTAACTAACCCGTGTTATTGACGCATTGTGAATGTCATGTCTTTGGTGAGAGCGTCACTCACTGCTCAAGCGAACGACCCTTTTTGCACGTGTTTACGTCCACTAAAATCCTCTAACTACTAACTTACTGACTAGCTTACTGTCCCTAACTAACCCGTGTTATTGACGCATTGTGAACTCCGTGTCTCCGATGAGAGCGTCACCTATTGTCGAGGTGAACGACCCTTTTTGCGTGTGTTGACGTCCAGTGAACAGGTCCTCACCCAGATGTCGTGGACATACACTCGGAATTAGAGTCCCCGTCTGTTTTCAGTCTCTAACCCGGTTTTAGGTAGCATTATGTACTGTAATGATATTAGCGTGAAACCATATGTAAAAAAAAAAAAGTATGGATCAAAATAAACCTCACTCACAGTTAGCATAAACATTTTCTCAACACTGAGGCAAATTTAATTATATTATATACATCACACGACAAAGCTTCTAAGTCTCTTTACGTCCATCGTGATTTCATTTTCCTGGTGAGTTATGCATAATTAACATTGTGTACATGTATTCAGATTTCTCATGGGAACATGTATTAGTACACTTACACTGATCAAACAAGTTTGTGATATTAGCTGGGTAGCATTCTTCTTCTGTTGACACCAGATTTGATAATTAGGACGCACTCTTTCTGTATGCCGCAGCGAGAAATTGACTGCAAGCTTTTGGTCAGTATACCATGGTCGTGGAAACTTGTAAGCACCTAAAAGGCTAACCCAGGACGAACGCTTTTAGAAGTGTCTGGTTGCCTTTATTCTAACAGTAGACAGACGATTCGAAGAATATACTTCTGGTGAAGTAAACAACTAGCTAGAACAGGATATAACTAGACGGACAGAAGTGATGACAGTTTAAATGATCCCACAATATATTTCGGGCTGAGTATCTACTGGACAACTATTAAAACTGTATTTTGTAAAGTTAAAGTTGTGCACACTTTTTTTAAAACTAAAGCTGATAATCTTTATATGTAATAACTAATGGTTTATTAATAATGTACTCATTTATAAAATATATTAAATTGTAAAAGAGATACTGCAGTATGCAAACAGGACAATCGACACTGACGTTGTTTTATCTTGGTTTAATCCATATACGATGTATGTATTGATAGAAAAGTTAATTAAAATGTTCCTGATTATCCACCCCTACTTCACAATTATCTCCAGAGAATTCTGAATCAGTTTATTGGCCTTTGAAAGAGATTAGATAATTTAAGTCATAAAAATAAAAAAATAAATTCAACCATAAATGAAACTTCATGTGTATTTAAACTCTCTCTCTCTCTCTCTCTCTCTCTCTCTCTCTCTCTCTCTCTCTCTCTCTCTCTCTCTCTCTCTCTCTCTCTCTCTCTCTCTCTCACACACACACATACATACATATATACACATACACACATATACACACATATATACACATACATACATACATACACACATACATACACATTACACACATGCATACACACATACACATACACATACATAAACACACACAGAGGAGGAAGAGTGTTGTCAGCCAATGTGTATGTGTGTCTGTATATGTGCGTATGTATGTGTGTTTGTGTGTATGTGTGTGTCTCTTTCTCTTTTTCTTCCACTGTCTTTGTTTCTCTTTCTTTGACTGTCTCTCTTTCTTCACGAGCCCATGCTTCAAACATTGTCTTCATCCTCTTCTATCTTTTGTCAAACGTTTTAACTATTTTCTATCGACGAAAACGATAAGATCATCTTCACTTCATGAACCAAGGTCAACATTAATTTCCGTCGTCCTTTCTTGAACCTTTGAGTGCGTAGTTAACGGATGAAATGTGCCAGTATTAATCGGATTCAATTATCGTCGTCTAATAAACGGACCCGATGACACAGATAATACTAGTAAACGGTTAGTGTGTGTCTAGCTTTAGTATGACCACTTCGGCAAGTTTTATAGGGTAGACAGCTCAGAATAGTGAGCCCATGTCAAAATGTTAAACACACACACACACACACACACACACACACACACATATACTAGGGCAGTAAACTTGCATATAATTCCACAAAATTTAATGCCTCAGAAACACTACCAATAAGATAAATGTTTAACATCAAGTCAATTATTGTTCGAAAAATCGAACTTTTTTCTATTCAGATAGGACGTATTAGACATTTTGTCTCTTTCCTTGAACCAAACAAAGCTGTGACATCACAATCTGATTGTATTACTCGCTTGTCGTGTCAGAGACGTGTTCAGTGAGGCGAGCGATCGCGGTCATTCGCTAGACTGGTTTTTGTGTGTAACGTTAAATGAATGTGATTTAATAGAAAACGACGGTACCAGTCAAATTGGTCGCGCGCTCTCGGCCTTCCGAATTCGCTACAAAATTTATTACACCAAAATTGTCATTTTATGGTTGCCACACTCCCCCCGCCCCCTTATGCACACGTGGTTTAAATATGTTTGGGGTTTTTTCTTTATGTCAAGGGTTTTATATACAGACCATTGCATCCAGTCCCACCCCGATGTGATCTTCTTTCTAGTTATTTTTGTGCTTAAGGTTCAATCACGCTGTCCTGGGCACACACCTCATCTGTCTGGACTGTCTGTCCAGTATAGTGGATTAATGGATACCGGTCTCGGTGGTGTCGTGGTTAAGCCATCGGACATAAGACTGGTAGGTTCCGGGATCGCAGTTCGGTACCTGCTCCCACCCAGAGCGAGTTTCACTGACTCAGTGGGTAGGTGTAAGACTACTACAGGCTCGTCTCTCTCACTAACAACTAACCCACTGTCCTGGACAGGCAGCCCAGATAGCTGAAGTGTGTGCCCAGGACAGCGTGCTTGAACTTTAATTGGATATAAGCACGAAAATAAGTTTAAATGAATGAATGTTAGTCGTTAATGAGATAGAAGTCGGTAGTGTAGTGGTCTTACACCTACCCACTGATTCGTTAAACTCGCTCTGGCTGGGAGCCGGTATCAGGATGCGAACCCATTATCTATCAAACTTAAGGCCGATGGCTTAACCACTACACCACCGAGGCCCGTCCAATGTGATCAATTCTAGGAGAGACATAAGTGAAATAAGCATTACAAATTAAAATGTATACGTCACCAGACGCTCCTGTACACCTGACATGATGAAATACGTCCGACACAAGACACAACATACATTTGTTAGCTTTCCAGCGAAAATTAGTACTGCCTTGTAGAATCAACAAGAAAATAGAGACGGGGTTTAGTTCAGTGGTAGAGCATACATCTTAAGGCTGACAATCGTAGAAACGATTTATGTCTCTTGCTCATTTTCTCTCAAACTATCTCGCCCTCTTTCTCCCTCCGTTTTTCTCCTTATTTCTTCTCTCTCTTTCGTTCTGTCCTCTCTTTCTCTCTCAAATGTCGAATAACTATGTTAAACACACAACTGATTTAGTGTTTCTTTTGTTATTTACCTTATTAAGATTAGTATCATTCAGGTACTTTGTGTCTGTTTAGTATTCTTCGTGTATGTCTGTTATTTTTTGTTATGTTATGTTTATCTATTGTTACTATGTACTTGACATGCAGACTGTGGTATTATCATGTTGTGTAGAAAGTGGTATTAGCCCGTTGGCCATTCTCATCGCTAACATGTTCGTCAGAATCATTATTGTTTAACCAACCCAACAGCCATGGACGTTCCGGAAATTACGGCACGAGAGAGACACCAATTGCTGTCATTCCCCAGGGTATTCTGCAATATTTATAGCACTGGCCCTAGTTATTATTATTATATATACATGTATATAATACGAAAAGGAGTGTGATATTTTATTTATTACCCAATTTTGTGTACAGCATATGAATGAATTGAATTGAATTGAAAATATATATGGGAATGGTTCATGATACAGATTAGTTCTGAAACCGGTTTAGAACGTGAAGAGAGAAAGACAATGAAGAAGGAAATGGGATAGTGTGCCAAGTAAAAATAAATAAATAAATTGTTTTTAACTTAAACAATCGGGTCTGTCTTGCACAGAGCAACTAGCTATATCAGCTCTGATCACAACACGGGCGTGTGTCTTAACTTTACAGGTGGTGTATCTAAGTTACTGGGTTTTTGAAACAGTGTTTTACATATGTGAGCATTCGAAGTTGAGTGCGTCGTTAAATAAAACATTTCTTTCTTTCGAAGTGGAAACATTGAGCTATTTCTCGTTCCAGCCAGTGCTCCACAACTGGTGTAACAAAGGCCGTGGTATGTATTATCCTGTCTGTGGAATGGTGCATATAAAAGATCCCTTGCTGCCATGAAGTGGCGACAGCAGGTTTTTTTATTTCAAAATATGTGTGGTCCATAGTCATATGTCTGATGCCATATAACCGTAAATAAAATGTGTTGAGTGCGCCGTTAAATAAAGCATTTCTTTCCTCCCTTCGAAGTGGAAAACACCATGTACCAATATGGGCAGGAAGACATTCCCACCGTGTAGTAATCATGCATTTTCCCTGCCCGACTCCACCAACAGCATTCCGACACACAGCATGCACGCAACAATATGTTTAGCGGGGAATCCTATGCACTGGGAGAGGTTCCAGAGCTAATAGCATTTTTCTAATGTGTATACTGTTTTGTTGACTTTGTAATCGTGAAGATGTAAGGTATATACCCATACCTATTTAATACGAAGGACCAAACAAGTTGTCTTGGGCAAACCGGTCACCTGCTGGCAACTTCCTACTGAGAAGCGATACTACTGAATTCGTGTAAAACCGGAAACCCGCGACCATCATATGTGGGATACCTTCGCCGATTAGCACCAGTGTATTCTTCAAGCTGTGCGGAGTTGCATGCTTCCGGTACGTGTCTTCTAGACTGGTTCCCTACAATTTACTTGATGCCATGATTTTCTAGCCTGTCACAGAAAGCACTTTTCCTAAGGGATCACAGTTCGGCGCAGTGCGATTATAATCCTAAACATATGGGTAGAAACATGACATCGGCCATAGATCGCTAGACGAGTAATTTAGATAAATTGACTTCATTATCACTAATTTGGGATCTGTTGACGTAAGAGTGTTAACTATGGGATGTTTACCGGTTTTGAAGACACTGTTGAAGTGCACTGGCTTGTTAAAGGAGCGAAACCATGTTTTATTACTTATAATGTAAATTCTAGATATAGGTCCGACTTACGAAGCCCTCATCAAATTTCAACGACTGCAATTATTATTTTTGTACATTTATAAAATGTAAAACTTTGAATAATGTAAAAGAAACAGTTAAAAGGAAACAAAGTAAAAGGAAAAATACCTAAATAACGGTTTACTATATAGTTAAAAGGAAACACGGTAAAAGGAATGAATGAATGAATGTTTAACGACACCCCAGCACGAACAAAATACATCGGCTATTGGGTGTCAAACTATGGTAATGGGCGGTAAAAGGAAAGATACCTAAATAACAGTTTACTGTATAGTTAAAAGGAAACACGGTAAAAGGAATGAATGAATGAATGAATGTTTAACGACACCCCAGCACGAACAAAATACATCGGCTATTGGGTGTCAAACTATGGTAATGGGCGGTATAGGTAGTACTAAACCTAAACTACTAAACTATGTCTGTTGGTTGTAAAAAATAATAATTTCATCTGGGTAAAAAAAATGTGCAATTTTATTTCATCTAGTACCAATGTGTCAAGTAGCCTTGTGCTTGAAACATGTATGGGGTACCTGTAAAAAAACGTACTCGAATTTTGTGCAAAACTAGGGTAGTCATAGACGCTACCCGTTATCTCAGAAACGAGCAGCTTGACCCCCAATTTATTTTTATTCACTTTAAGTGTAAGGGGTGGTAGTATTTATATCCGTGGCGTTTATGTCGGTTGATACGTTGCAGGTAGGAGTTTCAGCCACATATGTTACTATTGTCGTCTATGGGATTTGATTTGGTAGTATACACCCTATAGCACATATTCAGTGCATAATAAAAAATATTATGATTTTGTCATTTTATTTAATTAAACTATACTGGTTGATTAATTAGCCATCACTCGATCATGCAAGTTCACAATGACCTTGACCTTGACAATAATCTCTGTACATGGCTCTGAATGGAGTTTGAATCAAAGTTAGCACTGAAGAAAAGTTGGTTTTGGCCTATATTTCATACTGTAAAGATTTCAATAATTTCTTTTACATGGTATTTGACTTGCCATATACAACTGCTCTTAAATATGGTATTATATATAGGCAAGCTGAACTAAGATTTTAATCTCTCATTCCTCAGACCAAATGTTATTTAGAAATAACGTATGGGCGTGTCAACTTAATGTTTGAGTTTTAAAAAAAATTATGCCTAAATCTCACATTTATGAAAGATTATGCTATACAAAAAGTAAATATTTTTGGTACAATATATATATGTATGTATGTATTTATATATATAAAGCTAAACCTCTATTCTATGTACATGAATGTTAGTGTATATGTGTATTATTGTAAATGTTGGTTTAAGATTGTATAATATGTGTATGTATTATGTACTATTGTAACCATGTGTATATAATATAATTATGTATATTAGCTCATTGTAAGGCAATGATGCAAGGCGCCCCACCCTTGTCATTGTTAAATTGATCTGGGGGTAAAAAAAAAAAAAAAAAAAAAAAAAAAAAAAAAAAAAAAAAAAAAGATTTTAATAGCAATTTATTAACATTGTTAATTTGTTATGTATGAAATTCTGAAAACTCAAATTTGTAAAGAAGTTGATTTTTATTGTAATTTTGACATATTTATAGGGTGCTAAGTTATAATTTAGACAAATTTGTAGTTTTAGGCAAAATTTAAAGTAAATTTGAAGAAAAACTTTACCAAAAACATAATTAAATTTGTTGTCACTATTGTGCCTTCTGTTCTTATTTGTACATAACAATAAGGTTGTTAAACATATACTTAGATCTCCAGATATTTTTTTTTTTTTTAATAATCACTTAGTTAGCTCTCATGAAAAGCATTTTGAGTTTATACTAGATTCAGAACCAATTTTTTCAGATTTGATTATCTGCCTTGGTTTAAGTTGATAATTTATTTTATTGTTAAAGCTGTATTACCTAATGTTACTAGCTAAATAAAATGCTGGATTACAGATTGTAGGAATATATCTAATGTACATATTGTATTCATCCGGATTAGAAAATAATGCAAGAAAATAGATGTTCGGGTAATTTTGTCCTTTAAAAATAGTTTTTTTCAGTAATTAATCAAAAATAAATGTGTTAAAGCTGCATGATTATTCCAGATATCACAACTATTAAAACCTCCAACTACAGTAGGCTATAAATAAAATATAGTCAGGAATATTGGTGGCTGCCAATAGTTTTGATGGTTCATTATGAAAATCAGCATGGCCGATGGATTTGAAATTCCCACACCTGGTAACTTGAAGACACCCACACCCAGCATACAGGATTTCCTCCCAACACTAATGTTCAGGACATTAAGTCATTACTTCATACAGGTACAGTCATGTTTGTGTTTCCTTCCTTAGACAGTGTATTTTTTTAATACTGATATTTCTTTGATGTGCCTGTTAAGGTCTTCATAATCTAGGGGTCAATCAAGTGCATGTGTTTTAATGGAATTCTTCAAAGGGGTAGAGGTACTCTGACTATCTCTGTTGTCTCTACATATATACCTGAGTACACACACCCAACTGAAAGTAAATATCTTCAGGAGTTTTATTTTAAAACATTTTGTTGTTTAATATGACATATTGCATTTGTACAAAACTATATGCAATATATATGCTTTTTGAGGTGTACATTATATTAGGTTGCACTGTAGAAACAACAGTTTCAGTGAGGTTGTCAGTTTATGTCAGAATACACCAGATCCTGGTTGTCATAAAGACACATAGCTGGACACTTTTTGAAAAATGTATGTTATCAGTATAGGTAGTACTAAACCAAATAACTTCCGGCTGGGTCAAAGTTCGAGGTGCACCCAACTTTTGATAGAGAAGTGAACACCACAAGTCCTGTGATTGGTTATAAATGTGAGTCTGTTGGTTGTAAAAAATAATAATTTCATCTGGGTAAAAAAAAAGTGCAATTTTATTTCATCTAGTACCAATGTGTCAAGTAGCCTTGTGCTTGAAACATGTATGGGGTACCTGTAAAAAAAAGTACTCGAATTTTGTGCGAAACTAGGGTAGTCATAGACGCTACCCGTTATCTCAGAAACGAGCAGCTTGACCCCCAATTTTTTCTGATTCACTTTAAGTGTAAGGGGTGGTAGTATTTATATCCGTGGCGTTTATGTCGGTTGATACGTTGCAGGTAGGAGTTTCAGCCACATATGTTACTATTGTCGTCTATGGGATTTGATTTGGTAGTATACACCCTAAAAGGAAAGATACCTAAATAACGGTTTACTATATAGTTAAAAGGAAACACGGTAAAAGGAATGAATGAATGAATGTTTAACGACACCCCAGCACGAACAAAATACATCGGCTATTGGGTGTCAAACTATGGTAATGGGCGGTAAAAGGAAAGATACCTAAATAACGGTTTACTATATAGTTAAAAGGAAACACGGTAAAAGGAATGAATGAATGAATGTTTAACGACACCCCAGCACGAACAAAATACATCGGCTATTGGGTGTCAAACTATGGTAATGGGCGGTAAAAGGAAAGATACCTAAATAACGGTTTACTATATAGTTTACTACTCAAACAGGCCATAACTGGTAAATGATTACAATATTGTATTTCGGTTGATGTTGGGGTTTTTGGGGGTGGGGGGCAGGGGTGGGGCAGGGGTGGGAGGAGCGGGAATGGAAGGGATAATTCCTTGCGTTTGTAGAATGAATTTATAAACATGTTAAAATGTTTGAATATTATTATTGTCATTCGAAATGTTTTTGCCTTTTGTTAATTAGGGTAATACTAGTATATAAGATAACTTAAACAAGAGATGTAGTTACGGATGGTATTTTACCAATGTATTTCAGCCAGTGCTCCACAACTGGTGTAACAAAGGCCGTGGTATGTACTACCCTGTCTGTGAGATGGTGCATATAAAAGATCCCTTGCTACTAATAAAAAAGAGTAGCCTATGAAATGGCGACGGCGGGTTTCCTCTCTCAATATCACTGTGCTCCGTAACCATATGTCTGACGCCATATAACTGTAAATAAAACGTGTTGAGTGCGTCGTTAAATAAAACTTTTCCTTCCTTCCTTCCTTTTTAAGCATTGATTATTGAATGTAAAAATATACCTATATATAGAAATATATTACCTGCCATATTTCTCTTTGTATATTATGCAATTCATTTCATATTTTAAAAACTTTAAAAAAAATTATTTTCATATTTTAATGGCATTAATCACTGCACTATAAGATTTCAATTGGTGAGGTTTGGGCGCGATAATTTAATTTACTGTAAGGTTTTTTTTTTTTTTTTTTTTTTTTTTTTTTTTTTTTTTAAAGCAAATACAGTTAATATTTTGTTAATTTTATTAGGTGGGCAATGACTGCTCTCCCAGGTCCGTGTGGTAATAATTACCGGCCTCGGTGGCGTAGTGGTTAAGCCATCGGACTACAGGCTGGTAGGTGCAGGGTTCACAGCCCGGTACTGGCTTCAACACAGAGCGAGTTCTTAGCGCTCAGTGGGTAGGTGTAAGGCCACTACACCCTCCTCTCTCTCACTAACCACTAACCAATTAACAACTAACCCACTGTCCTGGACAGATAGCCCAGATAACTGAGGTGTGTGCCCAGGACAGCGTGCTTGAACCTTAATTGGATATAAGCAAGAAGATAAGTTGAAATGAAATGACACACTGTCACAATCCATCGCTTTTTCTCCAATCAGTTTCATGCAAAGTTTTATTTCGCTTTCCATTAGCTAGCTTAAACGAACAAATGGCATTTGTGTGAAATGTTTGGCACATTAAGCTAGTACATGTAAACGTATCATCTGTATGAATGAATCAAGTTTCGTTTCTAATTGTGTGTGTGGGTCTTCTAGACGTTCACTGCATTTGTTAAACTTGGAGAAAAGCAATAACAACGAGTTGTAACGGGAGTCGTAAAACGATTAATAATTAAAGGAGGCGTGTCGCTAAAAGATTCCATACAAACAATGTCTTGTGTTACAATAAGTGTGAAGCGATGTGATGTTTGCAAACAGCTCCCGTGGGCTGCAAACATGAAGTTATAGCCATTATCATTAACGCTAACACGTGCAAAAAGCAATTCCCATGACATCGAATGGCAATAAATATCACTTCAGTTTCTAATTCCAGTATTTTCTTCTTTTCTTTCTTAAAATATAATTAATCTTAGAAACGTTTAAACAGACACTGAATGAAATTCAGGTACGTTTTTAGGAAAGGGTGCCTGGGTTGTGAATGACCAAACTTCAAAATGTCCCGAAAATCCAGTGTATAATCAATTTATGTTATTCGGGATATCTGGTTTTTGTATCTTTTTAACGAGCCACTAAAACACACTGATATATTAATCATTGGCTATTGAATGTCAAACATATGGTCATTTTGACACAGTTATAGAGAGGAAACCCGCTACATGTTTTCATTAGTAGCGAAGAATTTTTCATATTCATCATCCCACAGACAGGACATCACATACCACGGCCTTTGATATACCAGTCGTTGTGCACTTGCTGGAACGAGTCTTTAAGAGCAGCTTTAAACTGAGTTAAATAATTGAATAATAATGGCGGACTACTGAGTTTAGAAATCTGGTAGCCCGAGCCACACATGGGTAGCCAAATACCCCGGGCTACCACTGAGGTCGAGCCCTGAATTATATACATATATATAAATTTACCTTGTTCTAGTATCTCAAGTATCATGAACACAGAGATGTGAATTTTAGAGATTATCACTTGATTAAAATGTATACCAAATATTAAAGTAATCCACGAAATGTTGCGATATTTATAATTAATTATAAACCTAACAAAGTTCCAATTGGCCTTGATCTTACACTGGGGCCATATGCACGGGCCGGTGTAAAAGGAACGCAGGTCCGTATGAACAGTAGTCCTATCGGACCTCCATAGCTTAGGAACCATAGTCCTACCCGGACTTTCATACCTGATTTATTTTAAAGTTGTTTTTATCCTAGGACTTGTATTCCTACCGGACTTAAATTCCTTCTACAACAGTGACAGAAATACAAGTCCGGCAAATTAGATGTCCGTTTGTTATACTCTGCAATTTTCACGAGCTGCCAGAAAGACACGAGAAAAAAGTGAGGGTTTGGCAGCCTTCCCTCGTAGTGTGATGGAAGTATACGTGTAATGGATAAGATTATTGTGGGTTCAAATCTCTATGTAAAAATATTATTTTTAAGTTTGAGTATCAACTTAATTTTTTTTTTTACGTCAAAGACAGAAGTGTTTTATTTAACGACGCACTCAACACATTTTATTTACGGTTATATGGCGTCAGACATATGGTTAAGGACCACACAGATTTTGAGAGGAAAACCGTTGTCGCCACTACATGGGCTACTCTTCCGATTGACAGCAAGGGATCTTTTATTTGCGCTTCCCACAGGCAGGATAGCACAAACCATGGCCTTTGTTGAACCAGTTATGGATCACTGGTCGGTGTAAGTGGTTTACACCTACCCATTGAGCCTTGCGGAGCACTCACTCAGGGTTTGGAGTCGGTATCTGGATTAAAAATCCCATGCCTCGACTGGGATCCGAACCCAGTACCTACCAGCCTGTAGACCGATGGCCTGCCACGACGCCACCGAGGCCGGTTTTTACGTCAAAGACTTGTGGATCAGATACGTGAGTGAATTTTTGTAATCGTCTTACATTTTTGTCAGCATATTGAAGTAGGACGAATATCTGTCTTTTTTTAAAGTATATAATGCAACTACAGGTATAAAGTAGGCTATGTGTTCATGTGTTCAACACGTAGAAATATATATCTAAATAGCAATATGTAGCCCAAAATTGTTTTACATATATATATATATATATATATATATATATATATATGAAAACTGGTAACTCCAAAAAACTTAACATTTGGCGAACAGTAAAAGACAATTTCTGTATATACCAACATAATTTTTAATAATATGTTTTATAAGTTTATATTTTGACGGTAAATCACAATCTGATTATTTGTGATTTTCTTAATCTTTGTCCGATCGGACTTCCATTCCTCAGAATCCTAGTCTGTGGGACTTGTATTCCTAGGTATTTAAGTCTGTGGGACGTGGATTCCGAGGAATGTGAGTCCGTGGGACTTTTATTCCTGGTACTCCTGGTCCACAGGACTTTCAATCCTAGTATTCCTAGTCCTCTGGAATTTATTTCCGATATTTTGCTTATTACATATATATATATATATATATATGATTCCTGAAAATCCCTGAAATAAAACTTTGAAAACTGTACTTAGTTCTAGTAGTTAGTACTAATAACTAGTACTATAATAACCAGTTAGGCCCTACTACAATATAAAAATAACAGGAATAATAAGCATGAAAAATTACCTTTTACTGATAAACAATTAAAAATAGCATCAAAACACTTGAAATTAATTATCACTGACTGTCTTATGGCACTTTTGACTATCATAAGCATAAGAGACGAGTTGGGGAAAGGGTCTCTGTATTGTTATACCTGGCCGTTAGGAACATCATAAGGGTGGAGGGTCACTCCCCCAGAGCTGGGGGTTCAATGGACACTTTCGGGCAAAATGAGCTGGCCTGAAATCTTTACCATGTATTTCCATCATTCTACTCACAATATTAGTTGTAATCCATGTAAAAATGCAGACTGATTTGTTTGGAATCCTATATAGCGTCTTGGTAGTAATGCAAATTTAAATATACGTTGTGTTCCAGATTCGGACATTTTCGTTTCATTCGGGCAATAAAAATCAACCTGTATTATATTATTGACAGTATGATAATTGTTCAGGGGTTACTGTTTTGTCTTAGTCTGTGTAGTGGCCCATTAAGCTGCTAAAACCCACTATTTCTATTAATTGATAAACCTTAATGACAACCATTTAACACAATTTGTTATCGATGGTATGGTTGGTTGGGACTAAGATATCATAAAGCCCAGAGTCTGATATGTCATATGTTAGACCAAATTAATTTGTGAAAATGAGCAAAATTGATAAAGCAGGCACATGTTCAGTAAATTATGCAGGGTG